>NC_048926.1:59919512-59925797 GCF_011077185.1 Oxyura jamaicensis | reverse complement strand
AAATAGCTTATTCATTCAGAGAAAAAAAAGCAGTGATTTATTAACATAACAAACAACATGAAGTTGTACTCAAAAAACATACATACTAAATGTATATTTTAATTCTGAGAGAACCAGAAGCAAAAATATCCTACACTTGACACATGTATCTTAACTTTATTAAGAACTTTTAAAGCAGTTTTTCCACTTGCTGAAAGTGATGGGAATCATGTAATTCCAAGCAAAGATAATGTTAAGGAATGGCACTGAACAGTACCCTCTGAAGCTAAGGTTCAATCTTCCACAAACTTTAGAAGCATCGGGATTGCATTACGATTTCAGACACAGCTCTCTAACCACTCCACTTGTCCTAATCCAGTTTCCAGTATTCACAATTTTTTGTTTTGTTTTGTTTTTATTTTTGTTTTTGATTTTTTGTTTTTTGAATTACTATTAGTTTGTTGTACAGTGTAAATTCAAAGGCGATACAAACCTAAATTTTTCTTACTTTCTTAAGCACTGTATCATTTGTGTGATGGGCAAATTACCCTACCCCCATCTTCCAACCTTTAAATTTTGCCACTAAGAACCAGCACTAAGAGTGGCTGCCAACTAGTTTCGAAACATTACATATTTGGTTCTGTTTCAGTCTGGTATCCTTAAATACCTTCAGTGTCACTACACAAATGAATGCAGTACCTTGGACCACATTATTAGGATTGTAAAACACAAAACAAATACTTCTACTTGAATCTTTCAGGTGAGCAGAAAAAAAGATCCTTCAAAAACACTCAAAAACCTACTACCACATTTTGAAAGTTAAATGTTAATTAGACTGCTGAACACATTCAGAAATGTCCAAGATAGCTTTTTTTTTCAAAATGCTACAGAAAATCACTTAAAACTGGTTGGGTATGGATGCATTTTAGGGAACACCAACTTGATTTTAATCAACTACACTTTTGTGTCCCGTAATCTGCAGAAAAATACCCTCAAAATTAACATGTTGTCACATAAGACCATTTCCCTCTTTATGTAGTTCACTGGACTGCATATGCCTATGAACAATATGTTTCTATCATATATATCAAATAAACTGCATGCACGTCTGAAATAATGAAAATTATTTCAACTTTCAAAACACCTGTTGTAGTAGAACACCCAGAGGAGAAAGCGTATTACATGGCAAACCCTAGCAACATCAGCACCTCTGAGAATAATTGATCACATAGGCTCACTTAGTGTAACTACATTTCTTTTTAGCCTTACAAAAGGAAGATCTGCTTACTGTGTAATGGCATTAACTCCTGCAAAACTGTTAATGAAGAAGCATTTTGCTCTCAATTTTGAGCCATAAAGTTATGATTTCCAATCCATAAGTTTAAATGAAAGCTTTAAGAGATCATAGGAATATTTACAGATGTTTCAAATAAAGTATTTAAAACATTTTTTCTTCTAAGAAATCAAGTAGATCTTGTTGGGAGAAAAGCATTCAGAGTATGAAATCATTCGTTTCATATGCTGATTCTTCACAGCACACTTAGAAAATCTAATTTTTTCTAGTTTCACCTGCAAGCTAAAAAGCTAAATACAGCAGTTTCTATTTTTGTTTTGGAATAACTACTACATCATAAGGACCACTTCCCTTAAGCAGAAATAATAGAATTTTCCTCCATGATAACAGCATAGCAATTTATAAAAGTGGAGGTAAAGAAAAGCTGCAGTTGAAAAAAAAATATAAAGCAGTGACTTTATTTTTCTCCAATGCAATGACTTATCTAACATGGAATAATAACATTTTCTACCATTTTCAGAGAAATGCTAGAGCAATCACTGCCATAAATATGCAGAACCTGCCACTCATTTTGCTAATGATTTAGAAGACAAACTAGGCCATCCACTAGAATCAGTTGGCAACATAACCAGAGCATTATTTTATTGCTACATAATAACAATTCTAATGTTGCTACCTTAATCTTTTTGAGGGCGGAACAGTATTTTATACACAAATGAGGTTAAAATATTTAGCCTCATAACATTAGCATATTCAAAACATTTTTATTTGAACAGAGCATTTGTATTGGGTTTATGTGGCAAGGCTTTTGTAGTAGGGGGGCTGCAGGGGTGGCAGAGGTGGCCTCTTTTAGTTTGCTTTAAGTTTCACACTGCTCTAGTTTGCTAGTGATATGCAATAGATTATATTAGTCTCCATTCCTTGAGTCTATTTGGCTCTTGATGGCAACTGGGGAGCCATCTCCCTCTCCTTGTCTTGAGCCTTCAGCCCTTCTCATCCTATTTTCTCATGCTATAGGCTTTTTCTGTAAGAAGATACAGATACATCCTTACCATAGTTGAGGGCTTCTGGGGCAGTCCACTTGATAGGAATCTGCTTTAAGCCTGATGATGAATATACTCCGTCATCTTCTTGACGAGACATTCCGAAATCGCTTATTTTCAATATGTTGTTTTCACCTACCAAGCAGTTCCTTGCAGCCAGGTCTCTAGGTTAGAACAAGACAGAAACCACACATTTTTACAAATTTGAAAATACTTAAGAGCGTTGAAACTGTGAAGAACAACATGAAATGGATTATTAGAGCTTTTCTTCCACTGCTGAACTGGCCAGTAAAAGCAAGTATGTCACCGTCATCAGTTCAGTGAGGAAATAAGCACAGGTGAGGCTGTTGTGCCTGATCAATGCCTTGATCGTGGTGCCCCGGTGCTGGCAGGGGGCTGCGGGGCTGCTGCGTGCGGCGAGGCCGGGGCTGCCCCGTGCCGACACAGCCGGTTCCAGACGGCTCCAGAGACCTCACTGCAGGGCATGGCCGGACCCCACAGCCCAGATGGCAGTGACTTGGGGAAACTGGTTTAAGAAAGGGGGAAAATGCTGCATGTGGGAGAGAGGAGTGAGGAACAAGTGTGAAAAAACATCCCTGCAGCCCCCAACTGCTGTGCAGAAATCAGTGCAGAAGGAGGGCAGGAGGTGCTCCAGATGCCACAGCAGAAGTTCCCTGGTGGCTTGTGGAGACACCGTTGCAGAGCAGCTGGGCATCTCCTTCCATCTCCATGGAAGGCCCCACAAAGGAGCAGGGGAAAAGCGTGAGGAGGAAGGAGCGGCAGAGCAGAGCTGGGGTGGACTGAGCACAGCCCCCATGCCCCATCCCCCTGTGGTGCCTGTGGAGTGAGGAGAGGTAGAGGAGTCAGGAAGGAAGGGGAGAAGGGGAGGTCAAGGGGGAAGGCATGTTAGTTTTTGTCTTTGTCTGTCACCATCCAAACCTAATTTGCTTGCCAATAAATTGAATTAATGTTCCCCAAGTCACGTACGTTTTGCCTGTGATGGTATTTGGTACGTGATCTCCCTGTCCTTTAATCGACCCACAGGCTTTGTCATCTTACTTCCTCCCCCTGTCCTGCTGAGAAGTGGGGTGAGAGGGCAAGTGGGTGGACATACAGCAGCCAGCCAAGGTCAACCCACCACAACTGCCCATGAAGTTCACAGAAATAAACCTGTGTATTAACAAATCAGATTTTATGCCAGATGAAACTGAATTCAAAGCATCTGCCTAAAATTTGTTCCCATAACTATGAAAGACATTGAGAAACCAGAGAACTACCTCTATCTTACCTATATTATCATTAACATTTCAATTAAAAAACCAACCAACCAACCAAACAAACAACTACTCAGTATCACAGGAAGATGAGTTTCAGCTCAGTGATAGATGAGAAGTTTCAAAAATCATCAACCTTCCTTTCCTTCCCTCACCTCAAATATGCTTTTTTGGTTTAGGAGACATCCTGTAGTAATACCTGATAAAAGACATACTGTGGCTTCTCTGCAGCATGTATTTGGAATAAAAATACTTGAAAATAATATATTATTAACATTGTATATGTTTATTGCATTACACTATTTCACAATGTATTAAAATAGTACATACTATGTACTGTTATTCCAGTCTTAACGTAATAAAATATTAAGGAATTTTTAGGAGGAAAAAGAAGTGTTAAAACAATAAAATTAAATCTGTAACACCACCTACAATTCCTGGGCAAAGTATTTTAAAACTAAATTTACAGTGTTTGTTTTCAGCTTAAACAGCTAATATTCCATGATAACTACATTAGCTTTCATGCTTTGGATTGGAGCTGTACCACAGTTTTGAAGTGAATCCCCTGAGCATTTAATACACACTGGTTCACTGGTTTTGAAGAGAGATTTTGGCACATGGAAACTACATTATTTTTGGAAGATGTCCAAGGAACAAGGTGTGCACCAAATTTGTCTCCACACCTAAAGCAGAAAGAAGGGTCTGCACCGATGACAAACAGCTTCAAACACTATGAATGGTGGTGACATCCAGGACAGAGGCCCAAAGTGAATTTAATCTGAAGTATAAGTCTTAATCCATATACATAGATGTTAAAGTTTTTATGTCTACAACTACTTTGATCATTTGATCCATACTGATACTGCACTGCATTATATGTTATGTAGACAGAGCCTTTGTTTCAGGGTAGTTATTAAAATAGATCCAAACATTTAAACTGTAGCTGACTCACACAAGATTTCTGCCAATAAGAACATTTATGCCTCTTGAGCATGATGCTGCATGCAATTATTCTTGCAGCTAGAGAAGATGTACCACTTAAAAATGTCTGAAATCAACATTTCCAGCTGAAGATATGCATAAATGTGTAATATGCACCATGGTATATAGTTTGATGTTAGTATGTAATACTGTTCAGTGAAAGTAAGAGGTCTGTAAAACAAAATCAATTTATTATTGCTTATTTTCAAGTAAAATATATCACCATGAAACTTCAAGAATTTATAGCTGAAGTTTAAATCATACTTTTAATTATGAGGGGTTTTTTTTGGTCATTTTACTCCATTTAGTCTAAATTTTGTGACAGATGGGCATAAGCAGTGGAGAAAGTAATAAGAATGGTAAAAATAATTAAAAATTATATCTGAAAGAAAAGTCATAGAGTTAATTAAAATCAAGAACACCTCCCTACCTGAGTCAGACCTAGTATTTAAACAAGTTACTTAGAAAAACCTAAGTAATGAGCTCTTTTTAGGTTTATTCCTCATATATAAGTCTGATTATTAGGGAAAATACATAGTAAATAGTACACAATCTTTGCTTGTATGCAAAGATTACACTCAGTTCACATAGTTTTTGCCTGTTTTGTATGTGCCAGTTTTCTATTTCTGTTAGAGTCACCTAGAGGAAGCATTTTTCACCATTACTAGACATTTACAAGTACACTTCCAAGAAAATCAAACTGGAATCTGAGAAAGTTGGTAGAGCTTGTGACACTGTATTTTGGATATACATATACATAAATTAACACTAGATCTTCTGAAAAAAACACAGGTGTAACAGTTTTGCTTCAGGAAAGTGATTTTCAAACTGTCTGTTACCAGGCAATGGGTCACAGAATGATACTACTCAAGCTGCCACCCTGTCACATGAGCACCAAGAGAGGAATCATGGGCCAGTGGTTAGCTAATGGCCCACAACTCGTGCAGGTGGACACCACTGTCAAGTCCACCATCAATGTTTCTGGGCAAATTGCTGGTTCTTTATTTTTGTCTCAGTTACCCATCTATCAAACAGAAATAGCAATTCTCATTGCTATCTTCCAAAGAACATCAGTAGAATTTTATGAAGTAGTGAGTGTTTAGTTACTAACAGTAAGATACAAAAGGATGCATTGCAAGTTAGATAAAACGTAACTTACTAGTAAAACTACAAAGAGCAAAGTAAATATAATAGTAATAGTTATGAGTCTCCAAGTATTAATACTTTTTTTTTTTTTTCTCTCAGCTAAAACTCCCAAACTTCTGAAGCTGTAACAGTATGTACTACTTTTAAGACATCATTTGCATCAATAAAGCTTTTTGAGCGCTTAATATGCTTACTTCTGACTTAAGTAGATTTGTTCTATTCCTTTCTCATGTGTCAGGTATGCTCTTTCTCCCACTAATATAGAAAACACTTTAGATATGAATTTTTTCTTTCCCTTTTTCATCTTACTTTTTAAGGAACTTTGTAATCACAGAATGGTTGAGGACCATGCCTAGGGACTTTGGAATATCTCCATGATGGGAGGCTCTTCAACCTCTCTGGTCAACCTGTGCCAGTGCCCTGTCACCTGAATAGCAAAGAAGCGTCTCCTGATCATAGAATCACTGAAAATTAATTGAAGAGATGAACGCTACTATCCACTTAAACTCTCTGGATAAGCATCTAAGGAAGGTAACTTTTTTTTTTTTTTTTTTTTTTTTTTTTTTTT
>NC_048926.1:59893335-59919412 GCF_011077185.1 Oxyura jamaicensis | reverse complement strand
CTATACATGACTGTCTTAGCTTGAAACATTGTGGGTTGTGAAAATACTTTAACGTTTGTATTTGTATGTACTCTAGCATTTGATTCTGCAGACAAAGGTTCTGTCAAAGCATCATTGAACCACACAACTGTAGCAATCCTCTTGCTGTTCAGATATGAACATGAGAAAATATCCCATGTTTCAACTTATGTCCATTGCCTCTTGTCCTGGCACCAAAGACAACTGAAAAGAGCAAAAGAGCATGGCTCCATGCTCTTGCACCCTCCCTTCAGGTATTTTTACACATTGATAAAATGCGTACTCCAGGAGTGTGTTGAGGATAAATTCCTGGTCCAGGTATTGGGCAAACCAACAAGAGGAGAAGCATTACTGGACCTGGTGCTCACCAGTGTGAATGAATTCATTAAAGAGATTAAGAACGGAGGCAGTCTGGGCTGCAGCAACCATGCCCTGGTTGAGTTTGTGATCTCAAGGAATACGGGCCTGGCAAGGAGCAAAGTCAGGACCCTGAACTTCCAAAGAGTGAAAATCCAGCTATTTAAAGACCAAGTGGATGAGACCCCCTGGCACACTGTCCTTAGGGACAAAGGCAACTCCTTAAGGACACTTTTCTTAGAGTACAAGAGCTCTCCATCCCCACGTGTAAGAAATCAAGCAGGGCAGGTAGGAAACCAGGATGGATAAGCAAGGCCTGCTGGTCAAACTGAGGTGTAAGAAGGAAATGCACAGGCAGTGGAAGCAGGGACATGTCACCTGGGAAGAGTACAGAGATGCTGCCCAGCTGTGCAAGGATGGGATCAGGAAAGCCAAGGCATAGGTGGAAATGAGCTTGACAAGAGATGCAAAGAATAACAAGAAAGGATTCTACAGGTACATTGCTCAGAAAAGAAAGGCCAAGGAGAGTGTTTCCCCTCTGATACATGAGAAGGGAGAACTGGTAAATACAGACAGGGAGAAGGCTGTGTACTCAACTACTTCTTTGCCTCAGCCTTCACTGGCAGTGAACTTTCTCATGTCTCTCAAGTCCCTGAACTTCTGGGAAGGAGCAGGGGGAGCAAAATCCCTTTCAGGGGGAGCAAAATCACTTTTCACTGTAAGTGAAGAGCTGGTTCAAGACCACTGGATGAAACTGAACAGGTACAAGTCTATGGGGCTCAATGCCATGCACCCCAGGGTCCTGAGGGAACTGGCTGATGGAGTTGCCAAACCTCTTTCCATCCTATTTGAAAAGTCCAGACAGTCAGGTGAAGTCCCTGGTGACTGTAAAAAGGGAAACATCACTCCCATTTTCAAAAAGTGTCAAAAGAAAGGTGCAGGGAGCTTCAGACTGGTGAGCCTCACTTCCGTGCCTGGGAAGATCATGGAACAAATCCTCCTGGAAGCAATATTAAGACACATGGAAGACCAGAAGGTGATCCAAGACAGCCAGCATGGCTTCACCAAGGACAAATTGTGCCTGACCAGTCTGGTGACCTTCTGTGATGGAGTGACTGCATCAGTTGACAAGGGAAGACTAACTGATGTCACCTACCTGAACTTCTGTAAGGCTTTTGACAAGTCCCACATGACACCCCAATCTCCAAATTAGGTCAGGCTGGCTGGGGTCCCCAGGCAACCTGATCTAGTGGGTGGCATCCCTGCCCTTGGCAGGGGGGATGATCTTTAAGATCCCTTCTAATAAAAGCCATTATATGATTCCTTCCTGAGTCTACCTCCTTAACCTTTTCTCTAGGATGAACAGTCATGGCTCACTCTGCCTTTCTTCACAGATGATCCAGTCCCCTCAGTCATCTCTGTGGTCCCTCGCTGGATTCCTTCCAGTATGTCCACGTCCCTCTGGCAGTGGGGATCCCAGAACTGGACACAGCTCTCCAGGTGTGGCCTCCCTCACCAGTGATGAGGACAGGGGAAGAGACACCTCCCTCCCCTTGCTGCCAATCCTTTGCCTAACACAGCCCAGGACACTGCTGCCCTTCTCTGCCACAAAAGGGCGATGCTGGCTCATGTTCAGCTTGCTGCCCACCAGGACCCCAGGGCCCTTTCTGCAGAGCTGCCTTCCAGTTAACCATTCCCAAGCCAGTACTGGGGCTGTTCCTCCCCAGGTGCAGGACTCTGCCCTTCCCCTTGCTGCCCTGCATGAGCTCCCTGTCAGCCCATGTCTTCAGCCTGCTGGGGTCCCTCTGGTGGCAGCACAGCCCTCTGGTGCATCGGGCACTCCTCCCAGTTTGGGGTTACCTGCAAACACTCTGCTGCATCATATATACCATTGACAAAGATGCCAATCAGTATTGACCCCCAGGATATTTTGCTTGTTACTGACCTCCAGTGAGACTGTGCACCACTGATCACCTCCCTCCGGGCCTGGCTGTTGAGCACATTTTCAGTCCACCTCCCTGTTGGCCCACCCAGCCCGTACTTCAACTGCTTCTCCAGGAGGTTCTAATGGGACACAGTGCCAAAAGCCCTACTGAAGTTTAGGTGGGCAATACCCACTCTTCTCCCTTCATCTACCAAGATGTCATTTTATTATAGAGGTGATCACCTGCTCTGAGGAACCTGCTTTGGCGGGGGGGTGGACCCGATGATCTTTCGAGGTCCCTTCCAACCCCTACAGTTCTGTGATTCTGTGATTCTGTGATAAGTCATAATTATTAAGAGTAATCCTTCTCTCAGACACTTACTTTTCTTATTCTTGTGAGGAGTTGTTTCTTGGAGTACATAAAAACTAATAATGTTTAGCAGATACAGTGATATTTAAATCATGCTAAATCCCACCAAAAGTTCTTGTACTTTGCACTTTTAATAACTTGCCTTTCAGTGGGGTGAAGCAGCACGAGTACAGTGTCATTCTCAGTGCTTCACCTTCAACCACTTCAGTTTCTGCAATTTCATCTACTGTAAATGTATTTTTTCAGTATCTTTTTTCCCTGTTCTCTTACTTACAATGTCTTCACAATGTCTATTTGTTTAACATTTGCTATTTCATTCCTAAGGCTTATATAAATGCCCTCAAAATTATGGTATCTTGTTAGCCTTTTTGCTGTCTTTTTACATCTGCTTAGTATCCTCAGTGATTTGTTGTATTTGCATTTTTAAAATCATTTTAAAAAACATTATTACATTAGCTACCTCATGCTTTCCTTTTTTATTCTATGATTTTTTAACATATTGCATACAGCTCCTTCATTGCTTCTCCTCATGTCTGACAGTCTCCTTTAAGATGATATTCATATTTTTCAGCCCAAAAACAAGACAAAATAACCAAAATTGCACTATGGCCACTATGATTTATTACAGAATTTATAGCTATAATCTGAAATACATCACAATATCAGAAAGTATTGCTCCCATTGCTTTAAATTAGTATATCCTGGAAATACAATGCAGCTCAGAGGAAGCAGTCTAGGAGGTTTCTGGAGATTGTGGAAGCTAGTTTCCTGACGCAGCTGGTTAGTGAGCCCACCGGGGGAGGTGCCCTGCTGGACCTTCTGTTCACAGAGAAGGACTGGTGGGAGATGTGGTGGTCGGGAGCTGTCTTGGGCAGAGTGACCACAAAATGGTAGTGTTCCCTATTCTTGGCGAAGTCAGGAGGGGGATCAGTAAAACTGCTGTCTTGGACTTCCGTGGGGCAGACTTTGAGCTGTTCAGGACACTGGTTGGCAGAGTCCCCTGGGAGGCAGTTCTGAAGGGCAGAGGAGTCTAGGAAGGCTGGGCACTCCTCAAGAAGGAAATCTTAATGGTTCAGGAGCGGTCTGTCCCAACAAGACGAGCTGGCATGGAAGAAGACCAGCCTGGCTGAACAGAGTTGTGGCTAGAGCTTAGGAATAAAAAGAGAGTTTATGACCTTTGGAAAAGGGGGTGGGCCACTCAGGCGGACTAGAAGGATGTTGTAAGGTTGTGCAGGGACAAAATTAGAAAGGCCAAAGCTCATCTGGAGCTCAATCTGGCAACTGCTGTTAAAGATAACAGAAAATGTTTTTATAAATGCATAAACATGAAAAGGAGGACTAAGGAGAATCTCCATCCTTTACTGGATGTGAGGGGGAACTTAGTGACAAGAGATGAGGAAAAGGCTGAGGTGCTTAATGCCTTCTTTGCCTCAGTCTTGAGTGGCAAGACCAGTTTTTCTCTGGATATCCAGTAACCTGAGCTGGTGGAAGGGAGTGGGGAGCAGACTGTGGTCCTCATAATCCATGAGGAAATGGCTGCCGACCTGCTACAGCACTTAGATGCATGCAAGTTGATGGGGCTGGACGGGATCCACCTGAGGGTGCTGAGAGAACTGGCAGTAGAGCTGGCCAAGCCGCTTACCATCATTTATCGGCAGTCCTGGCTATTGGGGGAGGTCCCAGTCGACTGGTGGCTAGCAAATGTGACGCCCATCTACAAGAAGGGCCGGATGGTAGGCCCGAGAAACTATAGGCCTGGTAGTTTGAGCTCAGTGCCAGGGAAGCTCATGGAGCAGATTATCTTGAGTGTCATCATGTGGCACTTGCAGGGCCACCAGGCGATCAGGCCCAGTCAGCATGGGTTTATGAAGGGCAGGTCCTGCTTGACGAACCTGATCTCCTTCTATGACAAAGTGACATGCTTAGTGGATGAGGGAAAGGCTGTGGATGTGGTCTACCTTGACTTCAGTAAGGCTTTTGACACCAATTCCAACAGCATTCTCCTCAAGAAACTTTCTGCTTGGACTGGCATACGCTTCTTTGGGTTAAACACTGGCTGGGTAGCCGGGCCCAAAGAGTCATGGTGAATGGAGTTAAATCCAGCTGGAGGCCGGTCACTAGTGGAGTCCCCCAGGGCTCGGTACTGGGGCCAGTTCTTTTTAACATCTTTATTGATGATCTGCATGAGGGGATCAAGTGCACCCTCAGTAAGTTTGCAGATGACACCAAGTTAGGTGCGTGTGTCGATCTGCTTGAGGGTAGGAAGGCTCTGCGGGAGGATCTGGATAGGCTGGACCGATGGGCCGAGGCCAACTGTATGAAGTTCAACAAGGCCAAGTGCCGGGTCCTGCAGATGGGGCACAACAACCCCAAACAGAGCTACAGGCTGGGAGATGTGTGGTTAGAAAGCTGCCAGGCAGAGAAGGACCTGGGAGTATTGGTTGACAGTCGGCTGGACATGAGCCAGCAGTGTGCTCAGGTAGCCAAAAAGGCCAACAGCATCCTGGCTTGTAGAAGAAACAGTGTGGCCAGCAGGACTAGGGAAGTGATTGTCCCCATGTACTCTGCTAAGGTGAGGCCACACCTTGAGAACTGTGTTCAGCTTTGGGCCCCTTGCTACAAGAAGGACATGGAGGTGCTCGAGTGAGTCCAGAAAGGGGCAATGAAGCTGGTGAGGGGTCTGGAGAACAAGTCTTATGAGGAGAGGCTGAGGGAGCTGGGACTGTTTAGCCTGGAGAAGAGGAGGCTCAGGGGAGACCTTATCACTCTCTACAGCTACATTAAACGAGGCTGTAGTGAGGTGGGGATTGGTCTATTCTCCCACATGCCCGGTAATAGGACCAGGGGGAATGGGCTAAAGTTGTGCCAGGGGAGGTTTAGGCTGGATATTAGGAAGAACTTCTTTACCGAAAGGGTTGTTAGGCATTGGAATGGGCTGCCCAGGGAAGTGGTAGAGTCACCATCCCTGGAGGTCTTGAAAAGACGTTTAGATGTACGGCTGATTGATATGGTTTAGTGGAGGACTTCTTAGTGTTAGGTCAGAGGCTGGACTAGGTGATTTTGGAGGTCTCTTCCAACCTAGATGATTCTGCCATTCTGTGTGATTCTGTGTTCAAGGAAAGGTTGGACCTGGTGTGTAGGGACATGGTTTAGGGGGTGACATTGGTAGCAGGGTGATGGTTGGACCAGATCTTGGAGGTCTTTTCCAACCTTCATGTTTCTATGATTCTATGTTCTCTGACAGCCAGAATCTGTGGCAGAAAGAAGACCAGAAGCAGCAAGGCAAGAGGCAGCCCTCGCTGGCGTGAGATGGACAGTGATGCAGTCCCAGCAAGCACCAACAAGGAAGGCAGCTGAGGAGAAGCGTCATGGGCAGAGCCAGAACACTGGTGGCACAACAGACACCAGTGCCCAAGGGAGCTCTGGCATGCAGCCCACAGACACCCATAAGCGGAACCATTGGCACCGCAATGATGCGGAGAACAGGCTGGCCCCTCAACCACACAGTGTCAGGGGGCCTGGGCTTTCTCCTAGTCAAAACAGCAGCATGAGGCAAAGGCAGGACCATCAGCCAGACAGCCACAAGGAGCACAGGCAAGACTATAGCATGCAATGCAGCGTGGGACCCAAGCATGGCCATAAAGCAGATGGCAGTGGGCCCACAAATGGAAATGAAGTGCTGAGTGGAACGGGACCTAGGCGTGGAAGTGAATGACCCTGTGGTTCGGCACCCCAGCTGGAAAAATCTACTGAACAAAGGCATCGTGTGCGGCCAGGCCCCAGCAAGGACGGGCTCAAACATCAGCAAGTCCAAGCCGTGTGCTGCCCTTCCCCTAAACCAGCCAGCGACTTGGGGCATGGGTCTTCCAATTGTTGCAACGATGGCATGGGGTAAAGGCAAGAACATCGGCCAGACAGCCACGCGGAGCACAGGCGCCCCTATCGAGCAAGCCCAGACACCTATAAGTGGTACCATTGGCACCACAGCAATGTGGGGAACAGGCCATCCTCTCAACCACACAGTGATGGGGGCCTGGGCCTTCCCATAGCCGCATCAGTGGCATGGGGCAAAGGCAGGACCATCAGCCAGACAGGCACGTGGAGCACAGGCGTGCCTACCATACCAAACGAAGTGTGGGACCCAGCCAGGGCCAGAAACCAGACAGTAGTGTTGGACCCACACATGAAAATCAACCTGACAGTGGCATGGGACAAAGGTGTGGAACTGGACAACCCCCTGGTGCGCACCCTGGCCTGAAAACATGTTGGATGGAAGGCATCCCGTTTGGGCAGTCCTGGGCAAGGACTGGCTTTGCCTTCTGCCCATCACCGTGGAGCTCATGGAGGTGAATCCACCAGAAGATGTGGAGGAACCAATGGAACTGGATCCACCTTGGCCAGAACACAGCTGGGACTCCCGCAGCATGTCTTTGCTCTCTGCTCTCCAAGCACACAGAGCGTCACAGGAGTGCCTGGCCAGCCCCCTACTCGACGTCGCGCAGGCTCCATCCCAAGCATTAGCTTGGAGCCCCCAGACACCACGGACATTCCACAGGCTTACCTGCAGAACGTCCTGGCAATAAATCACTCTGTTGCTGATTCTCAGGGGTTGTGTGAATGCTTCTTTCCTGTCCCCCAGCCCTTGTGCCAGAGGTGCCATCCCGTCTGCACAGAGCCTCGAGGAAGAGCACAAGAGAGGACCCAGCTTCCTTCGGGCTGCTGCGCTGGGGTGACAGGAGGAGTCCCCGAGGGCCACCATGCACCTCTAACATTTGTGCAAACAGACTGAGGGGTGAAAATAGGAGTGTGTAAGCAATGATAGGTGGCTAATTTATTATCCTAGAAGTAAGTTTCTATAGCTGAGTACTTGGTAAAGACAGATGTGGAGAAGGCTGAGGCATTCAACAACTTCTTTGCCTCCGTCTGCACTGGTAGGCAGGCTTCCCAAGTCTTTCATTTCCCTGAACCTGTAGATGGAGGCTGGGGGAGCAAAGTCCCACCCACTCTTAAGTGAAGAGCAGGTTTGAGACCAGCTGATGAATCTAAACAACAGGTACAGGTCTATGGCGCCTGATGACATGAATCCCAGGGTCCTGAGGGAACTGGCTGATGTAGTTGCCAAGCCTCTCTCCACCCTAGCTGAAAAGTCCTGGCAGTCGGGTGATGTCCCTGGGGAGTGGAAAAAGGGAAATATGCCTCTTTTTAAAAAGGGATGAGAAAGGTCATTTGGAAAGCAGAGGAACTCCTGCTCAGACTGGGGAGGGAGAAGAAGACGAGATAGGCTACCCCAAAGTGGCTGGGCCATCGGAGGAACAGGAAGACAAACAGGAAGATATAATAAGGGCATCAAGAACTACCCGAGGCCTATACCAGCGTCAGCCTAACTGGGAATGGTTAAGTAGTTGGTTAACGAAGTTAACAAAGTTAACCAACTACTTAGGAACGCCATCCAGAGGTCTGTTCTGAGGCAGGAGAGTTATGATTGGCAGGCAGTGTGGGAAGATATGGGGAGGTAGCTCACCCATAAATCTATGGCCACTATAATTTATTACAGAATTTATAGCTATAATCTGAAATACGTTAGGATATCAGAAAGTATTACTTCAATTGCTTTAAATTAGTAAGTTACAGCTTTAATTTTCTTCCAGTTCTTCCAGTTTCCAGGATTCTAATTCATGTAAATTTGCTACTGTTAAAAGGAAACAGCACTAGCATAATACTGTTATGGTGCTTATAAAATACTCTTTACATCTTAACCTTCCATATGAAGTACACAGAATAGGGTTTCATTCAAGAGTCAGTATATATGATAGATGACATTTCAAGCATTTGCTTGCAAACTGTATACATAGAGAGCTGATAGCAGAAAAGAACTGTGAAGAGTCACTATTACACGCTATTACAGATAACTTCAATGTTAAATATCTGTAGTAATTCATCTAACTTTCTAGACAGTCATTAAAAAACACACACATAAAGAACATAAGTATGTTCTATTTGTTTTCTTTCTTCTCTATAATGGTACCTGAAGCAAATATCCTGAAACAGCGCAGATATAATTCCATTAGGTGCCTCTCTCTACATGGGACATTGTTTTTCTTCTCATGCATCATTTTCTACTTGCTTCAGTAATTCCATAAAATCAATATATACATTCTTTAACATAGAAAATCAGCAAATATTCCTTATTTCACATTGTGAAAGCTGCACAAATTGGGAACAAATTACAATGAGCCTCTATAGAACAAGTTCGTTACTACAAGAGAAGCTATGACTCTCACTATTTAATACCATGATTATGCAAGTTCCTAGTGCTATTAGAAACAAATGCCTTCCCTCCAACTACTAAAGAATAAAAATTAATATGTAAATCAGAGATCTGAGTATTAAGCAGTTCCTCTAAATGCAAACAGGGCACTGACTACAAATCACTAACATGGGTTGAATATGCTGAATCTGTGAGAGAGAGAGATCATACAAGCCTTTTGCTAAAAATTCAATAGCATGTTAAAGAGGAAGTAGAGGCAATTCCTCTGTGCTGGGAGTTGTTACCATCTGGATTCTTGTCTGTCAGTGAAGAAATAAACCACATAAACTTTTCTCTAAGGACTCTGCTCCCCTTCCCCCACCCCCCAGAAGAAATACACTGAAAGTAATACCTAGTATTTGAATGGAATTCCATCAATTAAAGCAAAACAAAAGCGTAAACTCATTACTAAGGCAGCAGGACAGACTGCCTCACAGAACTAATTAGCCATTTTATAGGCCCTCCCTGGATCATACAGTTAAAACACTCCTAGGTGACAAAAGCAAGTAATTAATTAGTGAACAGGATCAGTTTATCCCCTCTTCACATTTAATTCAACCAAAATAGTCTATTACCTGATCAAAAAAGAAGGAGTGGCAGGTCTACAAGTGAAACTGCAATTTTTTTGTGGACTGTAGACACTACCTGTCCTTCAACCACCTTAGGTCATTTTCAGTGGTGGCTAGCCAACTAAGTCCAAATATACCTATTTCAAAACTGTCTTGATACATGGTGCTCCTTTTGATATATATGGAGAACACGGTTGAAATTATATGTCTTAGTAACAGACTGGAAAAATATTAGAGGGTCAGAAACACATCCTTCAAAGTGTTCTGTGCTGTCCTCTCCCTTTTACACTTTGTATTCTTGATTTCTCCATATTAGTTCATATATCATTAAGAATACTAAATAATTCCAAGAAAACTGTGATTATCTGTGTGGTGGTTTTATCCTGCTGGGCAGCCAAACTCCACCACATCAGCTCTCTCACTCAGAGAGAGTAGGCTGGAAACAAAAAGAAAGGCTCATGGGTTGAGATAAGGATAATTTAATTAAAGGGAAGAGGGAAACAAAATCAAAGGCCTAGTGGAAGCAAAGAGAAGGTGAAAAAAATTACTCTCTACTTCCCATCAATGAGCAATGTTTGGCCATGTCCCAGGAATGAGGGCATCAATACACGTAGCGGTTATTTGGGAGGACAGACGTCTTCAAAATGGGAGTCTCCTCTCTCCTCCCCCCCTCTCCCCCCTTTTATTGCTGAGTGTGACACTATATGGCACAGAATATCCCTTAGGTCATTAGGTTTAGGTCAGCTTAGGTTTAGGTCAGCTGCTCTGGCAATGTCGCCTCCCCACGTCTTGCCCCCCCCAGGCAACTGGCTTGGGCAGTTAGAAGGAGCCATGATTGTAGGGTCATAGAGTCATTCAGGTTGGAAAAGACCTCCAAGATCATCTGGTCCAACCATCACCCTGCTACCAATGTCACCCACCAAATCATGTCCCTAAGCACCAGGTTAAACCTCTGCTTCAATACCCCCACGGACGATGACGTCACCACCTCCCTGGGCAACCTGTTCCAATGCCTGACCACTCTTTTCTGAGAAGAAATGTCTCCTGTTTTCCAACCTGAACCTCCCCTGGCGCAACTTGAAGCCATTCCTTCTTGTCCTATCGCTAGTTACCTGTAAGAAGAGGCCAACCCCCAGCTCCCCACACCTTCCTTTCAGGTAGCTGTCGAGAGCCAATGCTTTGTTAGCACTATTCAGCCATAGACAAAACACTGGTGTGATACCAGTGCTGTTCTAGCTACAAGTGCAGAACGCAGCACTGCAGGGAAAGTTAACTCCATCCCAGCCAGACCCAGTACAAGTTGTAATACTAATAATCATGTCTGTCCACTCCTCATATAATACAAGTCCACCTTCATTCTCAGAGGAGAACAGGGCTAGGAAAACAGAGAAGACCCAAGTTAGATGCAGCAGTGAGTTCTTAATAATGTCTAGTGTCTGCTCACTATCCAGAGTTTTCAATATTGCTCAGCTCTTCTCAACTATAAAACAGGTAGATTTCTCCACCTCACAGCAGGAAGTGACATTCAATTAGTTTCTCTGAAGTATTTTGCAACTTGCAGATAAGAGACTTAAAAATTTGGAAAAACAGCTTAAAATAGAAAAAAAAAAAAAAAAGTTACAAACCAAACCCCAAATAACTGTATCCAGTAGCTGAACAACTCCACAATAACTGGCTTGTATCTAAAAATGTATTTTTTCCACAGAACCAGTACTGCGCTGCTCACTCTCATAGTCACAGCAGTTAAAAGCTATCAGGTAACAATTTCTAACATCTTGGTGAACATCTCTTTGTGAACGAAGCTTACCAATATCACTTTAATCCAAAGGCAAACTTTAAGTAATAAAGGCCAAAGAAAACAAGAAAAAAAATAACTGCCAATAAACCTTAAGCATTAAAATGAATGCATGGTCTAACTAGAAGTTGACTGTTAAGTTGGTAAACAAAGAACTATTCCTAAATGTCAGATTTCTACAAAATAAAAAAACTATACTGAAATATAAAATATGCTCAGTAGATATTGGGAGGAGGTGCTACGTGTTTTAAAGATGCTGCAAGTGCTGGATGAGAACCTGTTGAGAACCACCCTTTCTGCTTTGGGCACTTTTTTACCTGGGATGAATTCCAGGTTCCTTCCACACATTATGGGGCACTTGCCCACTAAAAAGGTAATAATGCAGGAAAATAAAGTAACGGAAACTTGCTTTTTGCAGCTCACATATGTGACTATACAAACTGACGCATTACAAAACTTTTACCTTCTTTGAAATTCTCTCACGAAAGTTATTAGGTATCCTCCATTTTCCTAGTATGACACGGTTTCCATAGAAACTATTTTGAAAGAGGGAAAGATGGGCATGGTAGACAATGAGTTCCCCTGAAGAGAACCAAATACCATCGAAGTAGTAGACTATAAAGACAGAAATGAAACAATAAATCAATACATCATCTATTCCTCCCACCTTTTTCCTCTTTCTGAGGAATGTCTGCTTTTAGAACAGAAACATTCCTATCAGCAGCATCTACATGTTTTTCATCAGCCTTGTTTCTCAACTTTTTTTTAGAACATAATAGTTATTATTTGTACTTTTCTGAACAATTATTTTGATGAATACAGAATCATAGTCATTTTAGTCTATAATAATCTTCTTTGCATTGATGTCCCTGTAGATTTTTATAACCCTTTTTTTTCCTGTGCAATTCTGATTGCATGTAATGAACTGAGCAAAATGCAAGACTTATGAATGTCTAATGTCCTTTTTCCCCCCCTTATACTTCATTTGTCTCTTGAAACAATGGTTTGCAATTCAATTTATTTTGTATCTCAACTTTTTTCTTCTGTTAGTTGGGAAAACTTACCTTATCTTTGTCCATTACGAACAACTTAAGAGGGTACATAAATGCTCCCTATAATTTTAAAGTAATGCTAAAACTCTAAGTAGTCCTCTCCCCCCTGCCCCCTCACCCCCCCTTCTTTTCTTCCTTTTAGAGGTAGGAGAATCAAAGATCTACATAACCTACGTTTTATGTTCATGAGAAGGCCTTTGCAAATTAAGTTTGAACAACTTTACAGTAAACTGTCTAGCCTTCTTATTTCTGATAAAGTTATGGGTTAGACTATGAGAATACTATTCTAGAAAAAAAGTTACAAAAAGCAATTCTAGTGTTAGTCTTAATGAAAACTAAGTATCTGGATAGTGCTAGCGCTGGATGATAAGTAACTTTATGGGAATCCTGTAATACTAGGGCAACTGAAAACTGGAAAACACATTCCAGAAATCCTCAACAGCAGGACACACAGAAATACCACTGCTGGATCCCATGCAACCGTTCCTACAGTCTTGAAAGAACATTAGAGTATAATAGGCACAAATAGGATGGAACAGTTCAGCTGGAAGGGATCTGCAGAGATCATCAAGTCCGACTGCCTCACCACTTCAGGGCTAACCAAAAGCTGAAACACATTAATGAGGGCAGTAAGAGCCTCTTGAACACTGACAGGTATGGGGCATCAACCACCTATCTAGGAAGCCTGTTCCAGTGTTTGACCACCCTCATGGTAAAGACATTTTTCCTAATGTACAGTCTGAACTTCTTTTGGCATAGCTTTGTGCCATTCCTGTGAGTCCTGTCATCAGTTACCAGGAGGCAGAGGCCTGCACCTCCCTCTCCCCTTCCCTTCCTCAGGAAGTTGCAGAGAGACATAAGGTTGCCTCTTGGCCTTCTTTTCTCCAGACCAGACAACTGTCCTCAGCCCCTCCTCACAGGACGTACTCTCCAGTCCTTTTACCAGCTTTGTTGCCCTTCTCTGGATGCTTCCAAGTGTCTTACAATCCTATTTATTGTCCTCTCAACACAAGCCAGAAATGCACATTTGCTTCCCAGAAGGCCAACTGCATCCTGGGTTGCATCAAAAGATGTGTGGTCAGCAGGTCATGGAAGGCAATTGTCCTCCTCTGCTCTGCCCTTGTGAGGCCTGACTTGGAAGGCTGCATCCAGGTCTGGGGCCCCCAGCACAAGAAGGATGTGGATCTGCTAGAACGGGTACAGAGGAGAAGAGAAAGCTCCATGGTGACCTCACTGCAGCTTTTCAGTACTTGAAGAGGGCTTATAAAAAGATAGTATGTAATTTTTGCTCAATCACATAATGACAGAACGGCTTTAAACTAAAAGAGCGCAGATTTAGATTAGAGGTTTGGAGGAAATTCTCCACTCAGAGGGTGTGAGGCACTGGAACAGGTTGCCCAGAGAACCTGTGGATGCCTCATCCCTGGAGGTGTTCAAGACCAGGTTGGATGACCTGGTCTAATGGGATGTGTCCCTGCCCATTGCAAGGGGTTGGAACTGGGTGATCTTTAAGGTCCTTTCCAACTCAAGCCATTCTGTGATTTTCTGATTTATACTGTGGAGCCCAGAACTGCACACAATATTCAAGGTGAGGCTGCACCAATGCTAAATACAGTGGGAGCATCACCACTTTTGACTGGCTGGTGATGCTGTATTTATGCACCCCACAATGTGGTTTGCACTCTTGCCAGGTCATGCTGCTGGCCATGCTGAGCCTGCTGACACCAGCACCCCCAGGTCCCTTTCTGCTGAGCTGCTCTCCAGCCACTCATCTCCCAGCCTGTTCCTGTGTCTGGCAGCATTTACCTCGTTGAACTACATGCCACCAATGATTGTCCAGTGTATCTAGGTCCCTTTGCAAGGCCTCCCCCTTGAGAAGAGACTCAAAAGGTCTGTAGTTTCCTGCATCTTTTCTAATGACCTTCTCGTAGATTGGTGTAACGCTGGCTAACTTCCAGTCAGTGGGGAGACCTCAGACTCGCAAGATCTTTGGTGGGTTATTGAAAGGGGTCCAGCTATAACATCTGCTAACTTCTTCAGTACTCTGAGGTAAATCCCATCAGGTCCCGTGGTCTTATGAACACCCAGCTGATACAATCTCAGCTTACAATTTTGGTGACCACAGATGAGAAGTCACTGCTCCCCTAGTTGTGGTCCTTCCAACTCTGACTACTGGGCAGCTCAAGATCTGTCATTGTGATTAAAAATTGAGGCAAAAAGCAACGGAACAACAACAACAACAACAACAAAAACACCAAAAACCATTAAATGCCTCTACCTTTGCCTCATCCTTACCTTTAAGCAAAAACATGGATAAGTTTATGATACTCATAACATTTTTAATATTCCTCAAAAACCTATTTGATATTCAACTAAATTATACAGAAAATTAAGTGTCCAGAAAGTAGTCAGCCAAGATAGATAATTCTTTACGTATCTAAGATGGGTAATTATCCAAGATGGATCAGAAGTTTTCATTCTTTGCTCAATAAAGTTGCAAGTCAAATTCACAGAGACATCTTCTGTTTCCAAAATCAGATGGACAAATAGAGTGAGCTGTTCCCAGTAAGCAAACACCATATTCAAGTAAAAATTTCCATATGTACCCATATCATTCATAGAATCAACCAAGATGAAACACAACAGCAGAGCATACGATTATATTAACTAGCACATTCTTTATGTGATAATATCACAGAGCTAATCAACCCACTTGATGGTACAAAACTTGCTGCAGTAACTGTCCTTGCCCTTTTATAGAAGGAGGGCTTCTCAGTTCTTAATCCTGAATTAAGTTTTGAATCTTTTATATATTCTATTCTGTAGCACAATGTCAACTTATCGATTTCTCTGTACAGAGGCATTAAATACTGGTTTAATTTGTTTACAAACTTGATAATACCTGAAGAGACAAACTATCTCTGTTGTCCATCATACATCACTGATAGAAAAGCTTGTAGGCTGCATTTAAAGAAAATGTCAAAAGTTGTGTAGTTTTTAGCACTGATTTAATGAATAAGCTTTTTAGAAGATAAAATTTTCTTTCTGTTTAACATTTTTTTCTAGTGTTAGTATTATACATTGCCAGTATTTTAAAAACAATTTAACAGTAATAATGGAAAGTAGAGCATGAGAAGACAAGGAAAAACATCACCAGCACCCAAGGAACCATAAAATTCAGAAGCATAATTATAATACAGGTTAGTATCTGTCTTTTCATCCTTTTCACTAGATTAAGACAAATGAGCACAATAGTATTTGCAGAGCTTTTCAGGTCTCAATGAAAAATAAGGTATTTTAAAATATTTCTCTCTCTTCTTAGGTTGGAGTTAAGATCTCAGATTATATCAAAGCTTTATGCTTCAGCTGAGGCAGGTGTACTGGGTTTACATGGCAAGGTTTTGGTAGCAGTAGGGGGTACAGGGGTGGCCTCTGTGAGGAGAGACAAGGAGCTGTCCCACTTGTGGCCAGACAGAGCCCCTTCCAGCCAGCTGCAAAACGGACCCACTGCTGGCCAAAGCTGAGCCAGTAAGCAATGCTAGTTGTGCCTCTATGGCAGCAGATTTAAGAAAGGCTAAGAAATGCTACAATATAGGAATGACAAAATGTGAAAGAAACAGGCACCAAGGTAAGTGGAGATGAGGGGGAGAAGGTGCTCCCGGTGCCAGGAAAAGAGATTCCCCTGCAGCCCATGGGTCCCACATGGAGCAGATCTCCACGCTGCAGCCTGTGGAGGAGCCCCCGCTGGAGCAGGTGGATGTGGCCTGGAGGAGGCTGCGGCCCATGGAGAGCCCCCGCAGGAGCAGGCCCTGGGCCACAGCTGCAGCCCGTGGAGAGGAGCCCACGCAGGAGCAGGGGGGCTGGGGGGAGCTGCTGCCCGTGGGGGACCCGTGCTGGAGCAGTTTGCTCCTGAAGGACTGCAACCTGTGGTACAGACCCACACTGAAGCAGGGAATATGTGAGAGAGGAACAGGAAAGCCTAAGTATTATGAACTGACATCAAGTCCAATTCCCCATCCCCCTGTGCTGCTTGTTGGGAAGGAGGTATAAGAGTGGGAAGATCCTGGTAAGAAGGGGGTAGAAAAGTTTTTTTTCAGTTTGCTTTTATTTCTCACCATCTTACTCTGTTATTAATTAGCAACAAATTAAATTAGTCTTCCCCAAGGTGATTTGCCTGTGGCAGTAATTGGTGAGTGGTCCTCCTGTCCTTATCTTGCTTGACTCATGTTTTTTTTTCATCATATTTTCTCCCTGTCCTGCTAAGGAGGGAGGCTCAGAGAGCAACTGCGTGGGCATCTGACAGCCAGGCAAAGTCAAGCCATCACTGCAGGCAAGAAGTTTAGCCACTAATGCTCTTTCAACAGCTAACACCAACCATGTTATATTGTGGATTAATTTGTTAGCTCTAATGCATTCATATAATTGAAATGTGTTTGCTCCTACCAGCAGACAAGTATGGATTAAGATTTCAGAAGTTAACATATGAATCTGGACTGAAGTTCATGTTTTTAGTTGACTGAATATTATATAGGCATTAGAGCCCAAGACAATTTATTTAATGAAGTTAAAAAATTAAAAGCTAATAATCTCAGTAAAAACATATGAAGCATTCAGCATAACTAAGGTACAAGAGACTACATATTCACAAAAACAGTATACAGGAATAAGAAAGAAACCAAGTAAATCAGGCTTGATTAGAGCTTAGGAGGAAAAGACAAAGCAGAGTAGTAGTAGAGTCAAATAGTGCTAGACAAGAGGGTTGTATTGTAGTCCCAATCTTTGTAGCTATGACATTAAAAAAAAGATGCCTCTTGATTTTTTAAAAGAAAGACAAAGGAAACTAATACCAAAACCAGAGAGAAGAATCATCTATATTTAAAAGCAATTATTACTTTTTTTTTTTTTTTCTTATCTAGTAAGGTAAAAATTTGACTGGATGGCAGAGCTAACTTTCAGAAGCTGCAAGAGCTCATATGTACATGCACATTCATCACAAGCAGATTTTATAGCTGGGAAGGGTTAAGGACTACATGTCAGTAAATCCAAGGGCTCTAAGTTCATCACCTACTGAACACAACCGTTCTTCTCTTACTGAACCTTCATGCTATTTCATTAAACTATCTGTTAGAAGATTGTCCTTCTCATGGAACATCCAGTATTTCAAAGAAGCCATCCTGCCTCTGGCTATTGTCTGTCTCTGTTGAAGCATGCTCACTCACGTATAGTGTTGGTTGCTAATGGATTTGGAATGCTCCCATGTCCTCTGCAAACTCAGAGGTGCTGGAAACGCTTTCCTGTGCTTAATGTAAAGATGGGAATAGAATTAAGTATTAAAACTACTGCAAAGCTTTTGATTTACTGTACCTGGCTATTATTCTGAAATAGTTCCACACATATACACAAATTGTGTCACTACACTTGTGATACACATGATCCTCTTCACTGTTTAAAATTTTACCTTCATTTTAGCATTTGCAGTGGGCAAAGGTTATACAATAAATAAGCAAAGTTCAGCATTTGCTAACTTAGCTAAGCATTTGCTAAACTCCTGAAATCTTTCTGCAGAAAGAGATTATGGATACTGCAACGTATTTTGGAAATTTCCTAGATTATAGAAAGTGTCACAAGACAATGTAGTGAAGTTGCTTTGTTAATGATCTGAAGGAAAAGTCAAATAGCAATTTAATTAAATTTCTAGATGATAGCAAATTAGGAGCTGCAAAAAACACTAGTAAGGGCAAAGAAATAAAAATAAGAAAAGAGAGAAAGGTTGGGAAAAACCTGTTTGAAACAATGAAATTAGACTTAACCTGTAAACCATAAATGAAGATATTTTGAAAAATTAAGCCTAAATACAAACATTTGCTGGGACTTCTCTTTGCCCAGAGGAGAGAAGGCTTGGAGGGGATCTTAGCAATGTACTTGAAGGGACAGAGAAAAGAGAGCAGAGCCAGGCTCTTTTCAGAGGTGCCCAGTGACGGGACGGGAGGCAATGGGCATAGGCTGAAACATGGGACACATGCTCCTGTGCTCATGTCTGAATGCCAGTAGCATGGAATTACCATGCAGGTGACAGCACTGGCACAGGCTGCCCACAGAGGCTGTGGGGTCTCCCTCCTTGGGGATCCCCAAAAGCCCATGGATGCGGTGCTGGGCACCCCGTTCTGGGCGGCCCTGCCTGAGCTCCCTGCCAGCCTCAACCACTCTGCAATTTGGTGAGTGCTGGGTTAATAAAATCTACTTTTCTGTCTCAATAGAACCAAATTTCCACTAAAAAAGATAAACTCATTCTTCATTACTGATACTTAACATTTGGACATATTGTGCAATACCTTGTCTCTATATATACCTTGACTCTATATTCTTGAATTAGCTTACCAGGCCCATCACCCTCCCCCCCTTTTTTTTTTAATTTCTGCCACACTACTCAATAAATGCCTCAGGTACAGCTCTTACAGGGTTCTACTTGCCTTCAATTTTTCTCTGCTTATGAGTTATTGTGTTTACAATGCAAATTGTGAAAATTTCTGAGACACAACTTTCTCATATCTACAGCTCCTCTCATCAAACGAAGCAGTAATTTCCTACCAGTTCTTACTGGTAGCAAAACTTCCTTTCTTTTACATGGCTTAGCTTTGCTGATTTCTTTTGCATTGTAACAAGTTCATGTGCATGGGGGAGTCACACATGGAGAAGTGGAGCATAAGAACTGTCTTGGTGTCAGAACAAAGTAAATTCCCTCTTTGCATTAATTTTCTTTGGAAGCACGTTTGTGTTTGTGGGCATGGCAACTATGATTCTATGAACTATGGCTACTAGAGAAACATATTCCACACGTGATGGAAGCTTCAGCTTCTGTTTTCAAAAATTTTGTTATTAGGTCACCCTAATCAGACTATTTTTCTTTTCTTACATGATGTCATTTCATTATATATTTTCAACTCTTTTTTTACAACAATTTTGACTTCAATCAACCAACCTGGATTTTTTTTTCTTTTGCATTTTTAATATTCAGTTTTCTCTAACTAGGAGTTTTCGTCTATGTTTTTCTCCCCCGGCCCCCAAATTAAGAATTTTATTTTATTTACCACTTTTATAATATTAATGTCAAGAGCTGCATGTAGCGTTCTGTTAAATTTCTCTCTCTGCTACCTTACAGAAGCGTTTATTTTTTCTTTCATTTACCAATTTCCAGTATGTGGGCACCTATTGCAAAGCTTCAAGTATCTCTGCAAAAGATGACATGAATGATACAGTATGCTAGATAAGAAATGAATTTATGTCTTGAATACACATATCTGAATATAAAAGTAGTACACAATTCATCAGTGAAATAAAAGTTGTACACGTAGTCCAGAATCCTAGGGGAAAAACATGAACATTTTTTATTATTATTTTTTATCTCCAGGTTAGGTCAGCAGCTGCAGCTATGATCTTAGCCTAAGGGGATCTGAATTGTCCCCCCCAGGTATCTCTATATTAGCAAGTAATTCAGTACAAGAGAAACAGATAAACAGACTGAAGTATCTGGTGATGAGGCTCCTCAGATTTCCATTACATGCAGTTAGCAAGGTTTACTTGTCATCAGATGTAGTCTGTTTTTGTTTGCAAGATACGGTCCTAAATTGTGCAGCCAAGCTGTTGGACAAATTTGGGTTTCCTCAGCTGCAGGCTTCCTAGGGAATACCATTTTGTCCTTTCCCAGTCCTAGGCAGACATCATCAGCATAGCTGCACATCAGAGCCCTTCACAGAAGCCTCCACATTACTTCTGTTCCTCCTCGTAGCATTTCTGAGTTACATCATTGTGCCTGATGATGTTCCCACCTTCCAGCTCCACATTTAGACAACGTCTACTGTAAGGGGCTCAAAAATCCAGTAAAGATGAGCTAAGCAGTTTTAAAGAAATGATTAAAACTATTATAGAAAAATACTGGCTGTCAAATCTAAAAAACTGTCAAGCCACACATCAGTTGCTATAAAACACTGACCGAAATGAAGCTGAAGGACTTCAGTTTAGTAGTTACTTAGTAGTTAAAACATGCAAAAACCGCCCGTTGAAGGAAAGAACATATTTTTATATTTTACGCAGAAAAATCTGCCATAACTTTTAGATTTTTCTGGGTTCCCTCTGCCTTACTCTCTCTAAAGATTATAATGCTCTCTTGTGGTAGGAAAGATGATTATTTACTTGTAAACATACAAACACTTAATTTTAATTTACAATTGAAGTCCAGCTGTGCTATAGAAGAATAATGATATACACTGAGAAGCTAAACAAGCTCTTGAAAATTAAAACACATTAAAAATAACCAGGATAAATAAATATGGCAGTAACCACAGTAATATTATTTCACACTTGAGTTCAACTAAAATACGACAACAACAGCATGGGAGATCCTGTCATCTCAGTTCTGCCATCCATGTTCACAATATTCAGAATTTCTGCTCAGGAACATGATGATCTCTACTCATTTCAAGCTATAAATACATTAAACTTGCATCTCTGACTCGTTTTCATGTTAGCAGTTATGTTAGCTCTAACAAGGATTTCATGAAATACTAAAGGGAGGCAGAGGTGGTCCCTGTAAAAGCAAATGACAAGGGAGTGGGTTCATGATTCCATATGTAACCAGTCTGAATAATCATGTGCAGAAGACTGAACAAGCAACAATGGGAAGAAAGGGTAGCTTCCTGGCAGTGAATGAGAAGTCAGGAAGGTCTATGATACCAAATAGGAAGGACAGCCAATTCATTTGCTAGTGAATGGGAATGGAACTGTTTATAACCAGCTAACTATTAAGAAGTGATACTCATAGGCAGTAAGGTTAAGAACAACTTGTTTAAGCATTTATAAGCTTAATCATCATTCTGATCTCAAAAATCCTGCCCAGAAATTAATCTAAAAGCAGGAAGACTTTCTAATCAAGTATTGTTACCTATTCTACCATCCCAATTCAAGTACTGTTACTTTTTCTACCATACTAATTCCTATGTATAGTTTTTCAAAACTGGGACTTGGCCCTTATTTCACTGATCTATTTTTATTTCCCAGAACCCATGAGACTTGATGAAGTATCCGACATCCAGCTTTGCCAGGAGCTTTTTCTGTCAGGCTTGAGTGACTCAGCTTATATCTGTGAACAACAAAATACTGTAACATTGATTCAACAATTCTTACAGCTCCATGTACCTTGATGATCTCCCTCAATCTTCCAAATCAGTTAACATGCCAATAAAGCTTTCTTCACTGCCTCTTGCCTTGCATAAGGGATTTTGAAATATCCTTTGACAAAAAGTAAGACCCTATTTCAATCAATACTCACAGTTATATAAAAATGTTTCATAAAAGCATATCCTCACACTATAATTCTGCCAAACAAGATAGAAAGAGGATAAAACCTAGAGTGATGACAAAAAGTGAGAGAACATAACACGCACATAGCTTACTATAAATTTTATTTTACTCATTTTTAGCAGGTGTGATCCCTTAAAGATAGATTAAATTTGTTCAGAATCTTTTTATGGGAAATATCTAGTGAAACTGAATTTACCTTTGAATTGAGCTGAACATGCATAACCTCACCTAAATTTCTCTCAGGTTTATGAAAAAACCTCTTGATTCTCAAAGAAAGATAAACAGTAAGTTGGAAACCAGTATTTTCTTGGTCATTTGATAGACAGAACTATAGACCATCTATGAATCATGGAAAATAATATTCTCTGTAAAACACTGTTTTTCAGTTGCATAAACTTAATGTTTTTTTTTTTTTTCACAAAGGCACACTAAAATCCATTTTACATTCTTCCTCCATCTCTTTTTCATTACGTACGCAGACACATACCTACACTGAATGTAACACTTCAGTGATAAAACTGCTGCAATATAAAGCTCTGAGGCACTCCTGAAAAACCTCCTGAGGTACAGGGAACAACTACACTACAGAAAGGTGTATAATCATTAGTACTATCTGTAAAAATAGTGGTTAAACATTTTGTCAAATCCATAAAATAGCTATAACCTTGTATGCATATATATATATATACATGTCTGTTTATGTGTGTATCTGTACAAAAAAATAGAAAATGGGAAAATGTTTATTTCCCTCAAAAAAGCAATTTGCTAATTTATTTTTTTATTACCACTGACATATAGCCTAAAAGATTTTGATTAGAATTAAAGTATCTTCCTGTCTGAGACAACTAGGTTACATTCCTCTTTGTACTGTCAAGAATCAGCATCAGGCAAGCAATACATATTGATGTAACATCTATTTTGTCTTCTGGAAATGCTAACTAGAATTTTCTGGTACAAGGGGAAAAAAAAAAAGAAACAGAAAAAGTTTCACATCCCAAAGAAAAGAAAACGATAGACGTTCAAGCATACTTTGGCTTTGCTAAACAAACACTGATGCACATACTTTCCTTCTGGTCAACAATCCATGATCAAAAAATATCCTCTATCTCATTTCTAAGGTGACTGGCAAATAGCTGACTACATTCCTTCTCTTCTCCCCAGTCCATCTACTTCTGCTTTTGTCTCATCCGATGATCTAATTGTTTGTTCATCATCTAGCACTAACACATCCTTTACCCACTCTAAAAATGTTATCCCGCAGTACCTCTTTCTTTCTGGTACAAATCATCAAAAACAAAACAAAACAAACAAACAAAAAAAAAAGTAAAAACACCACCAGCAGTATAATCAGCTCTAAATATGGCCTGCATCTCCTGGTTACGATATATCTAGAATCTGATGGTTTGGGACAAGAAGGTATCTCAACTTTCTGAGCAGATTTAATATGAAACTTTGAATTCTGAAATACAGAGTTCAATAGTAGAGCATTACTACTGTAGCTTCCTGACAATAACATGTATTAAGGGATTGTAAGAGCAGTCAGTATTGCCTAAGGACAACCTACCCAGCTGAATTCAATGTCAGTTTTTCTGTTAATTTCAGTTTTGTTTAACGCACTTAGGTACACACTCCATTTTGCAACACCTCCTGCAATTAGACTTTGGTCTGTGGACTCAGTTCATTTCTCACTACGATTTACTAGTAAAATTCTTACCACAAAGATGGCAAGCAAGCCACTATTTTATTCTAAATAACCAGACAGTGTTAACAGCAAATTAATTCTAAGGCACGGAATAAAAGTTCATCTGTCTGTAAAATGTGTGAGCTTTTCATTTTTTATTCAATTTCAGTCGGAGGTTAGGACCCTTGGTTGAATACTGATTTCCCTTGATACCTCTTGATTCGCACCTTCCCATTTCTTCCTAAGTATTACTATTAAAGGTACAATGCTCTCCAAACTTTGTTTTTAAATCAATTCAAAATCCACTGTTTAAGAAATAGGAGTATATTGGATAAGAAAGTAAGCAATAGAGCTATTTCTGAAGAGTATGTAAATGTTTAAATTGTTCAACATTACAGTACGTTTTTCCTCTCCGGAAGACATGATGGAATTTCAACGTTATTTGCATTTTTTTTTTTCATTTCCTACTCAAAGAACCTAGATTGCACAAACTAGGAAAATGTGGAGGAAACATGTCTGATGACATACTGGAATTTCATATTCTACCTCAATAGTAGGTCAATAGCAAGCTCACAGAAACTAAAATTCTTGTTCAGAGCAAAGTTAAGAGTAAGTGGAACTGTAAAAATGAATCCTGTGAAACTAAAAAGATACGAGAAATGTCTAGGTATTGTATATGATAATAACCTAATTAGAGTATTGCGCACATGCCAAAAGTACAATGTTTTCCCCACCCTCAAACTATCAAAACATGAGTCAGTACCATGAGCTTAATGTAAGACTTAGGTGTTTCCAACTACACACACAACCTATCGAAGGTCATTCATTTAAATGCTGACAGTTTGGAAAGAGGGAAAAGGGTGTTCCCAGATATAACTGCAGTGAGTGTCATTTCCACTTCACACATGGCAATGCTTTATGCTTTCCTGAAGTGAAAAGAGAGAGCTCAGAAGCCAAGAAACACTAATTGCCATGGCTTCTCTAAAATCTATCAAACAATTGGCAGATAACAGTTGGGGAGGACTGACAGAGGCAGTCTGAATGGGAACCTTGTTCTGTTCTCATCCCCAGTCAAAGGACTTCATTCACCAGGGCAGCTTGAGAAGAAACAAATCCATCAGTGTTAAATTAAGATATCATGTTATGTGCAACTTACATAGAAATACATGAAAGAGTCATGCTTCCTCAAAAACACAATGCAGAGAGTAACACTGTTGATTAGAAGAAATAAATTACCTTCTAATAGTAAATTTAAGCTCCAGTTGCTAACTGAAGAACTAGATGTAGCAACACAAAATGTCAAAGTGGAATGTTAAATGTTTCTAACTATTGTGTGAAATAATAGACTTTTTAGCTTTCCTTGTATTAGTGGTTATTGCTGATTCCTATCACCACGGGTATTTATAATACAATATTTAATTGTCAATATTGTCAATACGGTCACTGTATTTAACTTTTTTTTTTCTTAGTAGTAACTCTAAAAAAATGATTCTGCAATAACAAGCTAAACAATTTATCTGTTGACTATCTTAGTTTAGATATTTAAATTTTAGTTTATCTAAGTTACTCTATATAATTTATCTACCGTTTAGGCAATAACATGCCCAAACAATCCATCCCTTTATGATATTGCAGGTCACTATCCTAGGAAAAGTGACATACTGAAATCTCAGAGAATATCTTTCCCATTTAACAGAGAACACAGAAAAGATGACATTCAAGCTCAGTAATTGAGAAAGTTTATCATAAAATGGAAATATCAATCTCATTGAATCCTTTAAGGACTATCTTTGGCTGACCATAGCTAATTATCCTGGGTAACATTCAGCTGATATAAAGAATGCATGTTGACTAGAGGTAAGATGAAATCTAAAGAAATTTCAAATAAATGCGATGAAACACTGTAATTGCCTTATCAAAAGAAAAGCCCTTCACAGAAAGAAAAAGTAAATTTCTGCTTATTTATTTTATATGAAGAAACTTCAATTTGCCACTACAAACTGAGTAACAGCAGAATCAATTATGTCTTATACTAAATTAGCCTCTGGTAAATATTCATTATTAATGTTAGCCTTAGAACAACCATAGTTAAACAACAACTTTGTTTTGCACTTCTATTAATAGATGCCTTGGTAAAGTAGTATTTGACAAGAAAAGTAGCAAATGACAAAGATAATTGGTGCTAGAAATTACCACTGGCAAACAAAATCTGCCCTAACAGCACCTGAAGCAAGCAATGTGACAATCATAAAACAAATAAATAAACAAACAAAACATAAATAAATAAATAAAAGGAAGGAAAAAGAAGAAAACAGCACTTCAAGTAATATCATTAATGTGGGAACCATTATATTATGCATTAGGTTTACGTGCAAGGTTTTAGTAGCAGGGGACTGCAGGGGAGGCCTCTGTGAGCAGAGCCCAGCAGCTGCCCCATGTCAGAGCAGAGCCAGCTGCAGCTGCTCCAAAAGGGACCTGCTGCTGGACAGGGCTGAGCGAGGGAGCGATGCTGGGTGGGCCTCTGGGAGAGCAGAGGTAAGGAAGGGAAAAATACTGCTGTGCTACAGCAGCTGGGAGAGAGGGGCGAGACAATGAGAGAGAAGCAGCCCTGCAGCCCCCAGGGGAGTGCAGCAGGAGGGCAGGAGGT
>NC_048926.1:59856846-59893325 GCF_011077185.1 Oxyura jamaicensis | reverse complement strand
TGGAGCAGTTTGCTCCTGGGGGATGGATGGAGCCCGTGGTACGGAGCCATGTGGGAGCAGTTCCTGGAGAGCTGCTGCCTGTGGGCAGCCCCCGCAGGCTCAGGTTGGGAAGGACAGCATCCCGTGGGAGGGACCCCATGGGGAGCAGGGGCAGGGAGTGACCATGAGGGAATGGTGGAGATGAAGAGTCAGGGACTGACTGCAGCCCCCGTTCCCCTGAACTGCTTGGGCAGGGGGGGAAGCAGAGCAGAGGTCAAGTCGGGAGTGATGGTGAGCCTGGGAAGGAGAGGCTGGGGAGAAGGTGTTTTTAGTTTGTTTTTATTTCTCACTATGCTACTCTGTTATTAATTGACAATAAATTCAATTAATCTTTCCCAAGTTTAGTCTGTTTTGCCCATGAGAGTAATTAGCGAACAATCTGCCTGTCCTTATCTCAACACACAAGGTATTTTCTCCCCCTTCTTGGTGACCAGCCAAGGTGACCAGCCAAGGTTAACCCACCTCAAGTTAATATGTCACATGCATACTCTATTGCTTATTTACTCACAATATGGTAACACGAAGAAGCCACAATTTGAACATGTTTTTCCTACATACTATGACCATAGAGTTCTCTGGAATCAGGACAGCACCAAGTATAATTCAGATATATATATGTAACATAGTATGGTCTTACTGAGATAGCATCATATATTGAGATTTAGAGTAAATGAAAATGTACTCTGACATTTTTATATCACACCCTGATCATCCAAATCCATGCATCTGTTACTCTAACCACAAGCCTTCAGAACTATTTCTGCAGCTGTGGCAAAGCTAAATCTGAGATGCAGGACATAACTAATTTGCTTTTATTGGAGGCTGGGCTGAATTTCAAATAAAGCATACAAGAAGCACTATCAAACTCTACAACAAATGCATACAGTTTGTATGGAAAAACTGCATTCTTCTCCCTTTTAAAATCTTTTGTTATTCAGCTGTGCCAAAATCAAATAGTTTAGGGAAATAGGTAACACATTAGAATGAAGCTCACTCCTTTTTCAGAAGCAGCTCTTCATCATAGGTCAAATCCCCATACATTGAAGCACATCTAGAATTCAATAATCCATCTAATTCATTACAGTAAATTTAAAGCATATAATACTTGTAATACTTAATTTAATAGGTTTGGATATGCACATGTTCTATGTTTTTTTTTCTTTAATACTTTCAGATCAGAATCACACAAGCTCATGAAAGAAAAAAAATCATGTTGCTCAAATAAGATTTCAGACAACCAGAATGGCTCATTCAGAATTGATTCATCGTTAATTGTAGATGGATTTATTTAGGATCAAACTACCTTTGCCAATGTGATAATGGAAATAACTGGAAAGCTCAGAAAAATATTTCAACATTCAACAACTTATTTATGTGAATTTTGCTTTTAAAAAGTATTAAAACACATCTTCTTCCACTGCTCACAAAATATTTAGAAAAATAACAGTTAATTAAAGCTAAGATTAGAATCACTACTAATATACTCACTTCCTACCTAGATCTATCCCATTGCAACATAAAGCAGAACAAACTCAGACTGAATTTTTAGCCTGCTTCCAATTTAATTCTCTACCTGTGCAACACTACCTGTGATTTGCTTACTAGGGTGCTAATTAAAAGAACATGCAATGGTGTTGTTTGCGATTTAAACATCTACCTGGAAACTGAGGATGCAGGCTAAGCTAGCTTTTTCATTGTATTATATAACCTGTATCAGCTACAAGATGCTAAAAATTTACAGTTTTCATACTGCAGTACGGTACTTAGTGGACTGCCATACTTTTAAGTCATGATTATTATTTTGGCAGGCAAGTTGCAAAGTTGGACACGAGTTTGGAAATCATGAATCAACATTAAGTGCAAAAATACAGCCATACTTTGAGATGTATTGTTGATGCAGATCTTCATGCTCCATACAGGTTTTTTTAAGCCTACCAGCATCTGTAACAATGCTGAGCCTTTCTGCACCCTAAACAGACAGCTCATACAGCAATAAAAGAACAAACTATTCTTCTTCCATATTAGGTTCACATAGCAAGGGTTTGGTAACAGGGTGGCTTCTGTGAGCAGAGCCCAGCGGAGCCCAGCAGCTGCCCAATGTCACAGCAGAGCCAGCGCCAGCTGCTCCAAAAGGGACCTGCTGCTGGACAGAGCTGAGTGTGAGATGCTGCTCTGGGAAAGCAGGTCGAAGAGATGGAAAAAAAAAACTGCTGCACCACAGCAAATGGGAGAGTGAGGAATGAAAAGCAGCCCTGCAGCCCCCAGGGGAGTGCAGCAGGAGGGCAGGAGGTGCTCCAGGCAGGCAGCAGCAGTTCCCCTGCGGCCTGTGCAGGGAGAGGCCCCTGCTGGAGCAGGCTGTCTCCCTGCAGCCCATGGGTCCCACACGGAGCAGACCTCCACGCTGCAGCCCGTGGAGGAGCCCCCGCTGGAGCAGGTGGATGTGGCCTGGAGGAGGCTGCGGCCCGTGGAGAGCCCCCGCAGGAGCAGGCCCCGGGCCGGAGCTGCAGCCCGTGGAGAGGAGCCCACGCAGGAGCAGGGGGCCTGGGGGGAGCTGCTGCCCGTGGGGGACCCGTGCTGGAGCAGTTTGCTCCTGGGGGATGGATGGAGCCCGTGGTACGGAGCTGTGTGGGAGCAGTTCCTGGAGAGCTGCTGCTCATGGGAAGCCCCTGTAGGATCGGTTGGGGAAGGATGGCACCCGTGGGAGGGACCCCAATGGGAGAGGGTCAGAGAGGGACCATGAGGGAGTGGTGGAGATGAAAGGTCATGGACTGACTGCTGCCCCCATTCCTTGTTCCCCTCTGCCACTGGGGGCAGGAGGTGGAAGAGGGTGGAGGGGGGGGAAGGTGTTTTTAGTTTGCTTTTAGTTTCTCTAGCTTGTTAGTAATAAGCAATAAATCTCATTAATTTCCCTGTGCTGAGTCTGTTTGGCTGTGACTATAATTGCTGAATGGTCTCCCTGTCCTTATCTCAACCCTTGAGCCCTTTTCATTGTATCTTTTTCCCCCTTCCCTTTGAGGAGGGGGAGTGAGAGACTGGTTGTGATGGAGCTCAGCTGCCCACTGGGCTAAAACTACCACACCTTCATAAAGGCTTCAACCAAAGAACCTCAAGATGAGGCAAGACTCTGAACACCATTAATTAGTTTTAATTGCATGTGCAACTGAACTGTAACTCAGCACTCAGTAACAAGAAAGTCTGTTTTGTTTCCTTTGAATGCTTGTTTGTAAGTATAGTCAAAATATGAGTGTTTACCAGTAGTACTTTTCCTTTAGTAACTAAAGGAAAGCCCATAGATTCCCAATCTGATGAAGACTAAATGGTGATGTTTCCAAATGCAACAACTTCTACAAACCTCAGAAAAATTCTCAGCGGAAGCATGACTAGAACTTGAAGCACAAATATCAAGTAGCCAGGTGATGAGTATTTCTAGTATCCAACTGTAAGAAATAAGCTCAAGTTATAAACTTTAAAGGTCCAAAACAAAAACCTATGTGAGTCAAACTTGATCCAGGAAAGTTACGTGATCCTTGATACTGCCACATCAGTGGAGGGAACTGGGATTAAAGTGTGCATCAGTGATGATAATTATGGAATCAATAAGGCATTTGATATTGATCCAAGAAACAGCCATTGTTAGAGCAGAACTTTGCACACTTCTTTTCGTCTTTGAGATTAATGTCCGGGAAGAGACAATTCTGAATAATGAGATTAAAGCTTTCTTTTGATCTTGCACTTCCCTGCCTTTTGATTAAAAAAAAAAAAAAAAAAAAAAAAGGTATGGATAATACTACCTGTGATTACCTGAAAGTGCTGCCACAAGATGAGCAGAAAGTACTGAGAAGCCCCAAGCTGTTAGACCTCTGACCTCTGCAACACTGTTAATTTGCACTTGTTTCTCAGTGACTCAGTTTTCTAAGCCATAAAAGTGGTACCTGAGATTGCATCTGGGACAGGGTTATGAAAATGAAATGACAGTCCTCGACAAAACTATTAAGAATTAATCACCATCTGAGACACATGGGGCAGAAACCTATATAAGCACGGTGAAGTAGACTCAGTCATTAGACCCCGAATCTGAAGCACTCTCACCAAAAGCCTGCCACAAGAAATCATGTAGATGCATATGGCCTAATGTCCCATACTTTTTTTTTTTTTAAATCAGCATATACATTTGTATGTGTAGTGATCTTTATTAGTCACGAAAACTGTTCCAAGAAAGGCATACTGAGATCCAACTTATTAACTACAGTTGCAGCTGTAGTTTCTGAATGTTCACTTTCAGATTTAAAGGACCTACAAGTAGTTACGTGGTTTTGTACAGGACCTCAGTACCGTGGAAAGTACCAAGGGCATTGATGATGAAGGTGGCATTGTGCTGTGAAATAAAGACACTTTTGTTGTGAAAAACAAATCAATCTGCAGAAAAGGTATTTTACAGGTTGACAAATGTGAACTAATGTCCTGCTACAGCTGAATAATTTCTAACAGAGACATGAACTTTCAATAAAGGCATTCAAACTGAAATAAAAAACAGGTCTCAACTTCTACCTAGAAAAAACTTCCTGTAAAGTCTTTTTTTCTCTAAAGAACAAAAAGATAGACTTTAAGGTCCCACAAGAAATGACTGAATTTTCTGCAGGAACAGAGGCTTATCAGAGGAGTCCCTGAAAAAGGATGGAAGTATGCACTACAGAATAACATATAGAAAGTAGACATACTGCAAAAAAGTAGTTTAAGCTAACAACTATCTTTCTGTATTCAAGCTAGTTGGACTACACACAATTATAAAAGTGAAAATTAAAGCTAAAACGTGAAAAAATAAACTAAGTTTTCCTGAATTTTATATTTATTTGATGCATATCAGACATAAATTATTTTACAGATAGTAAGAAGTTCAAAAGTAACTTACTGTATAGATAGTAAGAACTTCACCTATATCTAAACTTCAAAATATTAACTTGCCATGCATGGGTTTGCTTAAACACAACTAGTAATGCAGCATTCTGCTGCCAAAAGTTAAAATGCTTCAGATAACAAATAGAAAATAGAATGCTCTGCATGTAATTTTTACAGTAAATATTATAGGAGATAGGTTGAGTGAAAAGGAAAAGTATTTTCCACTTGAGGATTAGAGTGATTAGTGAATGATTAGGAATTATCCAACTCAGTAGCTTAAATGGTAAAAGCACATTGGAACTGTATTAACAAAAATAACTGTCTGTATGTTATGTAAATGACACAGCAAATGTAAGCAGAGCTCCTTACGGAAGAGAAAACAAATGGAATGTTGGTCTTTCAAGTCCATCCCTGAGCTGTACAGCAAAAATTCACAAAGAACATAACGTGGAATCATGCTACGTAACATCAGTAATGTCTGGTGAGATAACCTGGTCTATGATATTCCAATCTACTCCTATACGGCAAGCACAGTGAAATGCAGCAGTGTTCACCTGTCTCTCTTCCTAGATTACAACAGCTGAAGAGCACCGTGTTAGTTATTTTAGGGTTGGAAATGCCACATGAGGAAGCACACAGAGTAGCGTGAGAGCTATGAAAAATAATTCCCTGGAGCATTGCAAAGCACTGACACTTGCGTATGGAGAAATGTCATGGTCAAGAATGCAGTTTTAATAGCCACTGATGAATAAAAGGATCACATGCAGATAGATGACAGCATCATGCCCTTTGAGCAGAGACATACTGATGACTCTAAACACCTTGTTGCAGCACCATAGCGGAGTGTCAGCCTTGAGATGGCTGCAGCATTCCCTTCTTGCAGAAGCAGAGTGCCAAGTGGTGTGGGCATGGAGCAGTGCCATTGTTTTGGCAAGTCAACACACCCTTGAATTGCTTAGCAACAACTTGGATTCCCACGAGCTGCTCTCTGCACTTTTTTTGTTGTTGCAAAGAGCAGGCAGATCACCAGCTACCCATAAAAGAGCTAGAACAGGATGGGCTTCTGCACCTTCCTGCATACCTGCTGCAAGTCTGGATCATTTCTCCACATAAAAACTATGCATTTGTAATGGTTCTTTCACTAGTATTTATCATGACTAATAAACTAAATTAATCAATAGCCTGTGCAAAATCCATAGTGTTAAAACTGCACAGTGTCTTTACAATCTAATAAACACACTGGAAATATTAGCTTTCATGAAAAAAAAATGTAGATAAGATGCAAAATTGAAGATTTCATAAAGCACTTGCATAATAAGAAATAAAAGCTAAGTATGTGGCACTGTAATGAGGCAACCAAATTCAAAAATTGACTAAAATTATTTTATAGATATGAGAGAATACATTTTTGGAGCTTTTTCCTTTTACAATAACAACATACCTGTATTATTTAAGTGATCAAGAGACAGTTACAATTCTTTATTAGTGTTCACACTTGTAGTTTTAACTTTAAATAGAATGGAAATGATTTCTAATATCCATACTTTAAAAAATAGGGTTTTATATGAAACAGAGACATAATCTTATAAATAAGGTTTGAAATTACGATTATTCATTACATTTATGTGCTGTTTCAACTGTAGCACTTATAATAATTCCCTGAAATGCTTCACTTTGTTGAAGCATGATCAACTATTATTATTAACCACAAACAGAACAGATTTTTTTGATGCAGTAATAAATGATTAAATATTTTCTATCTTTAAAAGAAAGGTACAGAAATAGTATTTGGCACTACCACAATTTTATACGTGCTGTTCTGAATGAATCATAAAAAACTAATGAATAATGACAATTACTTTAAATGACAGTACACAAAGAAGACTAACACATTTTCTGAACATCTGCAATTTTTAAGTTTGCATAATACCCCTCCCAAGGAAAAAATATCAATAAGGTCACAAATATAATATTTCTTTCTCTAATGTCTTCTTTTATGAAGTCTTTAATACTTCCCCAGGGAATTTCATGAATTATGGGAGTGGATATCATCTTATAAGAAATTACTGCTTGCACAATAAACCTTGACGAGCCCATCTAGTTGATAGAAAGGCAAATTCATTCCACAGAAACACAGTCTTTCTTCAAAAGTTATCACCGGCACAGAAAATTACAGAAATTACAGCAAAGATCTTAGGTATTCAATACCAACTTTTAAGCTCTTTGTGCCCCAGGAGGAAATGCAGTATTCAAGGAAACACGTGCTCAAGGAGAGTAAGACATTTCAGAACGGAGAGAGACATTCTGCTGAGCACTGAATTGCTCAGAGACAGACGAAAGGAGGTATAGACATGTATTTGGCTCCTGACTTCCACAGGATGTGGGTACAGAATTCAAGGAAGCAGGTTATTCTCCCCACCCTGTAGGAAAGAGACCTGCTCAGCTTTTGGGATAAACTATCTCCCTCCTGCTTCCAAGGAGACCTAAATTATTACTGATACACTAAACTGAATGTCACCTCCGCTAAACTGAATAGGATCACTTTTCTTCCTTTCTGTGTAGCTGAGCCACTGTCCCAGAAAGAAATAAAAGATTCATTGGAAAGGAAAGACTAACTAAATTATTCAGAATAGCTCCTATGGCATTCCTGGCTGGGAAAGAGTTCTGATATATCTTTCCAAAATTCTTTACCTTAGCAGTTACCAGGTTGAAGTGGAAAAAAAAAGTTCTGGGAACAGTATATCTTGCAAACTAGATAGTAATAGTGAAAAAAATATTTTCTTAGTAATTTACATGTAATTTATATAAAACACCCAAATCTAATAAAAACTACAGAAATCCCAAATTAACTTCCACAGCGCCAGGATTTCACAGTATGAAGCTAAACCAGCCACTTTTAATTTAATGTGGAGTTTGTAATTGCTAGAAAACAGTATTAAATCACATTGTATTTGCATTAAGGTAAAAAATCAGTAATGACATGAATAAAGATAGAGAAACTGGACCACAGAACATGATCATCTTACCCGTGAACATATCTTTAATTCAGAGCATGGGAGACTTCCACAACATTAACTGCATTGACTGAAAGGAAGACATGACTAAGGGATGTACCTTGAATGCTGTTTGGCAACATCTTCTCATATGTTGAAAATAAGTAAATTGAACCTGATACCAACTTTATGCTACATTTGGTAGATGAACAGATGATGGCTACTGCTGATAAATTTAGCGGAAAACTGTCATTTGGAATGGTTATTAATTAATCACTTTTAAGATTCTAACTTTTAATATAGTGCTCTTCCAGTACTGCATCTTGAAATTCGTTTAAACTATTATTTTTTAAAATAAACTGGTTTTTGTTTGTGAAAGCTCTTCAAGAAGGAAAAGTAAATCTACTACTCAAGTAAAGTAGTGGAACTATCAAGGAGCACAATAATTAACTGAAAAAAAAAGAATATTTCTGTTAGCTTGAATTAGAATCATATATGCATTATGTATTACTTGTAGATAAAGCTACAACACTATTTTCCAAAATAGTGTTTTTATATTTTCTAGACCTGTCTCTTTGATTTTGAAGGGTTGCACTTTCAAATGATAAAACTGAGGAAATCCAAAACATAATTGCTTTTCTCAGTATTAAAATATTTTTCAAATTGAGTTTTACCACACTTTGAATTATTTTCATTAAGAAATGATGGTTGTAGGGGGAAGGATAATGAAATGAACAACAAGTATGTTCAAATTATCTGAACAAGGTAGCTGCACGGGATAGGTATGGAAAATAAAAATAAATGAAGGACAAATTCATTCAACACATGCAAATCAAATTCTGGAAAAGAAGATCACTCATAAATGCTTATTGAACCAACTGAAGTTATCACATCTCCATCCTAATCTTCTGTTTCTAATTAACAGAAAAAAAATGAACTATCTAAGCAATAGCGTGAGGTAAAAAAGAAAAACAGGAAACAATTCTTTAAACTCATTTTAATTAAATGGAGATGAAATAACTGCATTCTTCTGTGTACGTTCAACCATTCTTTTATTTCTTTTAATAAAATCTTTTCATGCCTTTTTTTTTTTTTTTTTAATATAAGCCCACTCTTTTCTGCTTTTTAATCAGAACAAAGAGAGAGCAAAGAACAAGTGATTTCTGGACTCTAGAGGAGATGAAAATGCAGATCAAATAATCCCTCACAGACATTATGCATTTGAAGTCTGACAAATTTAAACTTTATACCTGCACTTACTGAAACACCACAGCACACATAAAAATAAAAATCAAAGGGCAGATTAGTTGTTGCACTGGCCCAATTACTGAAAACTAAGCCAAAGCGTGACTCGGATAGTGATTTCAGAAAGCCAGTACAGATTTAGAAATAAATTTAAAATACACAGGCTAAGTATAGATAGACCATCTGTATCTAAAAAGTGGCATTAAAAATCATTTAATAAGCTGCTGAGCCGTCTTTAGTTTCACGCACATTAAATCAAATGAACACAGCGCTAAATAATGGTCACCTACATTACTAAGAAAAAATAAGTAAGGGTTCTGAGCAAATGTTTAAAACAGCAAATATAATATTGTGGAAAATCAATAGTATGGAAGGAAAACAATTTCATTTTGCTGCAACCTACATAATGGAAAGCATTTCTAATGATACATTATTTAAGATTCTTCTTAAGTAACAGTAATCACAGCATTCTAACTTTTAATCAAAATAAAAAATATTCTTCTGCATATTCCGTTTTGTCCCTACTTAATTTTCTTATTTCTTTTTAACCTGAGAACCACTTTCAGTTAATGATGTTTCTGACAAAAGAGAACAAGTTTATTGTTGTTTAAAAAAACCTCATATTCTTTTTTCATAATGCTACATCTTCTTCTTACTATAAATTGTTCCATTCTAATCTACAAGATCTCAGTATAAAATTTATCCATGAATAGACCCCTGGGGTCTTACCTGACCCAAAGAGGAGGGACCAAGGGTTCCCATATTCCTCTTACAGATGATGCTATCACATAGTTGCACCTTCAGTGCACCTGATGAAGAGATTGAAGCTCCAGTGGGGTTCTGAGCCCTGCACACCTAAGAGCTCACTTACGAAGCACTATGTACACAGTGGGACTTCTACCTGCTAGCCTGTTGCTCCCTTATTTAGTGTATCTGCTCCAGAGCTCCAGAGCGTTGTGTCCACCAGCGTGCAATCGACTATGAGCATCCAGCAAGTAACAGATGTCCTGTGCTTCTGTGGCAGATAGGATTTTTGACAAATGTATCTCCAACCAGCCCTCAGGATGCTCAGAAATCTTGGACAAATGCTCAAACTCCCCAGACAGACATGGAAAAAAAACTAACAAACAAACAAAAAAAACAACCAACCAACAAAACCACAGAGGTGCTTCTGTGCTTCTTACAACTAAAATTACTAAACTTGTTTGTCTGTTGCCCTGATTCAGAATTTTTCCATTATATTTATCTATCAAATTCCGAACAAAAATAAAACAAGCACATATTATCGCCAACCACATAATACTGAATATTCTGATTTATTAACCTAAGCTTTTCATAAAAGTAAACAATTTTTCTGAAGAGTTTATTTGTCTCCTTGGCTGCATTTTGAAACTCTAGTTTTTGCAGGATAGGTTTACTACCGAAAATTTTGCTTCTGCCTTTACAGAAATTGGTAGTTCTCTTCAATAGTCTTCTGTTATAATCTGTGATAACAATAATCAATTTCTGTGAAGATATTGAAGGTTAAAAAGGGAATGGAAAAAGTATCTTTTCCCAACTTGTACTTGGGTATGTGTAACCCAGACAGTCTGCAAGTTTAAGGCACTAGCAGAAGAGATTAGATTACAGCTGTTTCCTAATTTTTGATTCTCGACGACTGTATTCAGCTTTCTAAACTGATCACAATGAAACCTTCATACTGTAAGACATTTCTACATATGTGCCCTCTGAAATGTATTTTCCGAATTCCTAATCAGTATCTTTGTAAACATACCTTAAAAATAAATAATATCAAAGATAGAAGACAAGAAAAAGTAGGAATTAAAAAAGATTACTATTCTGTTTGAACTTGCGTAGGTCAAGTCAAGCCCCCCAAAAAGTGAAAAATATACAAATGACACAATAACAATGTAAAATCTTGCTAACAGGTTTTGAGCTTGCTATGGTTGGTGGAATGTTTTTTAAGATAAATCAAAACACCAAAGAGAAACACCATTTGCATCTCCAATAATAGCATTCATTAGAATTGTGCTAAATATGATGTACATTAAGTGGCACAGAGTTTATCTACAAATGTTACACAAAGCGAAGTGGAAATTATCAATATTACAAAAGAAAATTTGTTCTTTATACCCTACAAAGTGGTCTACCATCATTTTTATGTCTTGTATTTCAGGCATAGCACTGTAGCAGGAATATATGGTGATATTTTGAGAGAAAAATAGGTAAAAACTACGTACACTTACATATTCTGTTTGATACAAGCTGAGAATAAGCAGTTCCAGGGCAGAGCCAAACTGGGAAAAAATATATATATATGTATATTCTGATACTTTATCTCTGTTGGTAGCTTTCCCGTTCATATATATACATAGATATATTCATATATATTCATATATATATATATGAAGGGGAAATTTTTATATATTGTATATATATATATGACGGGGAAAGCTACCAACAGAAATAAAGTATCAGAATAGCATCTTCCATATTTTGGAGAAAGCATTCTGTGTAACTGATAATAATTTGATATGTAGAACTCCAGTTTTAATCCTTTTAACATCTGATATATCAGTGGATTTTTCTGAAACTCACTGTAAATATACCTTAACTTCTGTGTTTTCTGGCAAATATCTGTACATTTCAGAGAGGATATAAGCTCCATAGATTTTTGCCGTGATTCAATGTTAACGTATAAATTATGCTCCTCATGTTGTGAAAAACCATTATCAGTCTATACTCAGAGCTCTAAACCATACAAACCAAACAATGTAGCACTTATTTTTACCCAAATGAACAGAACACCTTTGAATTGGACAAGCAATAACCTCAATTCGGAAAAACTGTAGCTTTTTTTCTAATTTTAGGGATCATTTCTGCTATTAAGCACCACATACACTTAATCTGCCAGCACTCCAAATTATCAAAATTACAATAGTGAGGAAAAAGTACTTTCCTTACCTGTGTATACAATTTTTAGATTCGAGATATGCCATACCAGAAGCAGCATCTAATGAAAATTTCACTAACTGTTTCGTTTTCAGTTCATCCTTCTTTTTTCTCAAAAAGGACAGGAAATCACCTCCTAGAAAAACAGACAGATGGACGGTGAGACTTGACAGATAGAATACTCACGTTTATCTCTTATTACTATAATGAGACCAAACAAAATGCAGCTATCAGCTCTTTTTCTCAATCCGTCAATTTGAGGCTAGCCGAAGAAAAGGGACGAATTCACCTGCCAGGATGCAGTTTTCCTTATTTCCCTTAAATAGAAAGCGCTTAGGAGTGAAAACTGCACAAAGCTCAACAAACAAAGGCTGTGTTTTTGTTATACTCAAAATCTTTACCATTGTAACGTTAAATATAGACATCCATTAAAATTTGTTGACAAAAACAACCGATGATTTGTGAAAATATAGTTCTCCAATCACAGAATAATTGCTGTCAGACTTTACTGAAACTGTTAATAAAATGATTGATTCCTGTTAGGTACAAGAAATTAACAGAGAGGAGAGGAGAGACCAGTTCAGTTGTAAGGCACCTACAGGGATGATGAAGTCCAACTGCCTCACCACTTCAGGGCTAACCAAAAAGCATACTGATGAGGGCATTGTCCAAATGCCTCTCGAACGCTGACAGGCATGGGTCATTGACCACCTCCCTAGGTAGCCTGTTCCAGTGTTTGACTACCCTCATGGTAAAGACATTTTTCCTAATGTCCTAATCAATTTTTAATTGATCATCTGCAGTGACATTTCTCAAACTCCTCTGAAGCCACTGAAGGGGTAACAAAGTGTTTTATTTCTTGGGCAATGTTAACTGCCTATTTGTTGCTGGCAATTAGAGGCAAACTAATATTACTGTGACTTCACAGTCTACCATTTTTGAGGATCTAACTTGCTGCTGTCTTGTCTGGGGAGGGGAAGTTGTCAGCAGGAAAGCTTCCTGAAAGTGAATCTGTATTTGCAAGGAAAAGTTACTGAAAACCCGATTTAAGAGAAAGGTAAGTAATGGAGGCATTATATAAACACTGCAAAGTCATGCTCAGATTGACGTATTTCTATTAGAGATTTATTCTAAAATATACTTCATTGTTCCAGACAAAGCCTAAAAATCATAGTGGAACTGTACATGTCACAGTATTTATTTGCTAATGTGTAGCTGGCTGCTGCTCTAGACTTGATTTCTTTTCACGTTGGACTGAACTGACTACAGCAATTCTCTCCTGCAAGTAATGCACTGTGACACAATTTCATAAACCGCCTTTCTTAGCAATGAATGTAAAAAGACTTATATTAAAAAGTTTCACGTGGAATTTTCTTTGGAAGCCATTTGTATTTCGTACTGTAAGAAATAAGAGATTATTAAAGAAAAGAGTCTACTGTTACAAAGCCTAACTCCAAAAGGTTGGACTAGATGATCTTAGAGGTCTTTTCCAAGCTAAATGATTCTAGAGATTCTATGATTCTAAGGCCTTTCAAATATTAACTTGCAGCAACCATAAAATGACTTGGTACCTTAACTATCAAGCGCAATACCCTTCACTTACTCGTTTGCCCTGGGATCTGCTTTCTTTTAGTACAAAGGATCTGAAGATGATGGCTTGATAGGTTGTCTTAATGAAAATTCCCAGAAAACCAACACTGGATAAACTATAGATAGAAAACACTGCTTCCGTTTTGCTTGTGAACACAGTAACACTATAGGAAAGCTGAAAACACTATTTTCACACAAATACAGAATGGTTGAGGCTGGCAGGAACCTCTGGATGTCACCTGGTCCAAGCCCCCTGCTCAAGCAGGGCCACTCAGAGCAGGGTGCCCAGCACCACATCCAGGGGCTTCTGGAGATCCCCAGGGAAGGAGACCCCACAGCCTCTGTGGGCAGCCTGTGCCAGTGCTCGGTCACCCGCACAGCGAAGCAGCACTCCTGGTGTTCAGAGGGCGTCCACCACTCCTCCCAGCTTTGTGTCACCTGAAAGCTTGCTGAGGGTGTTCTCTGCCCATCATCCAGCTCATTAATGACGTTGTTAAACAGTACTGACCCCTGGGGTACACCTCTAGTTACCGGCCTTCAATTTCCTTACTACCCCAATTCCAATTAAACACGTGAATAATGCTACCTGATACATTCTTTCTTCAGTGACAAATTTCGGCCAATTTTAAGAAAGGAACGCATATAACAGCTAAACACAGTCTGCTTAGAACATACGCAGTTTATTATAAATTTTCAGGAGTAATAAAAGGTTCATACAATTTGCATAATCCCCAAATGTGGGACATCTAAGTATTTAAAAACAGACTGCCAGAATGCTTTGTTAATTCACAAGGATGATAGCAAAGGTGAGCAATCTTCTTTACGCTGCTCATGTTGGACTAACCAGCACGCCTCGTCTGAGTAAGCAAATATCGCATCCTGAGAGCACCAACAGTGCTGCTGGCACACATGGAGCCCGCAACGTCCCTTCCTCAGGGGCTGGATAATCCACAGATGGAAAGTGAATAGCTGACTGGATGACCTTGACTCTTTAGAGTCAGTCGGCTTTAGCCAATTTCAAATGACCTCTGTTTTATAAAAGATCATTGCATATTTAACACCTCCACAGTCTGAAAGGATCCATCTTAGAATACTGAATTTTAAATTCTAATGAAATCTTAAAAGAACTGAACACTACTGCAAACTGAAGTGAGCAACAATCACCTTTCCTTTAATCTCAGAGGTTACTGACATAGTCTGCTAGCTAGCAAAAAGTAGATGCTGCCAGAGATAGCAAAGATAAAAACTCCATTGAAGCATCTGTCATTTCTTGCATGTGCACACAGAAATATTCTGGTTATAGGAGACAGCTAAAATCATTTTTAAGCAATTTCCTTCTGCTCCCTGAACACCAAACACATACAAACAAGCAATATTACCTTCAGAGCTGATGAAAATTATTTTGTTTATATACTGAGCAGTCACTGCTCTGTACATAGGAATCATTTTTAATTAGCAAGCATGATTATATGCCTTTATGAATATGAAATGTTTCCAGTCTTGACAACTTGTGGCATTACTTCAATGAGAACAGTACATCAAGGATCCTTACAGAAAAAGTACACAAGGCCACCCTAAAAACAATTACTCTCAATCAAACAATATTGCTATTTTGAAAACTGAGAATTTCCAACATCTTGCTGCAGGAAGAACTCAAAAAACAGATAAGCTCAGTTCGATATACTAAAAGAAAATATGCCTTTGCACACAGCCATATTAAAAATGAAGAAACAAGTCCTAAATAAGAAAGGTCTATTTATGAGAAGTGCTATAACAACATCAATGTGAGTATGAATATTAATTGTAAGTAGTCAAAGAAGTGAGGCTGAAATCTTTACAGCAAGAGAAGAATTCTTTTTCCAAGCAAAACTGTTATTGCTAAACTCCCTTCCTTGAAAATAATATGAACGTTGTTAAATACTGTTAGAAACCAAAACCATTAGTTATCCCTTAGTTCTAATAGGCTTACAAATAGGAACAGAATCCAGCAAGGTGCAAGATTATATATGCTCTGATAAATTGCAATGATTTGGGGAATTTCCATTCTTAAATGTTTTGAGTTTTTTTGCACCTTTCTTGGCACTTGGAAATTCACAGGTAAAGAGAACAAAGATACAGAGGCATAGAAAGAATCATGGGCAAAAGTAGAAGCCGCAAGGAAAAGCAAGCATTCTTCCAGATACATCACTCTCAACAGAACTTGAATAACAAATCATCCAATTAACATCATTTTAAAAAAGACGTAATATCCTATGGAATAAAGCTCTCCAATCAAACTTATCACATTGTAATTGAAAATTTCTGTATAAATTAGCTGCATAATAATTAACAGAGCATTCAGTATGAAAGATGACTGACTAAAAGTCTGCATTGAAAAGACAACTACTACTGATTCCAGTCACAAGTGTTCTTTTAAGACAAGTAATTACTTAATTTATAGTGATTTTTACTACCTCTTTTTCTTCTTCTTCTTACTGATTCCTGCTGTGAGGGCTCAAAATGCTTGTTTGCCAAGGCATCTCAGCAAAAATACCTATCGTGACAGAATGTGCGACAAATCAAGTGCCAAAGTTCGGCTTGCGTAGCCTGCTGTGCACCCAGACATGCAAGAACATCCCACGAAATGGCAGGACATGATGTATTCCCAATCTTTTTTGCATTCCCCTTCACATAAGTGCACATCCTCCACATGCTGGAGGATGTTTGAATTTTATCCACATGAGACACAGACCCCTCAGGGAACTGTAAGGACCAGGCTCCAGGCCATTAAAGCAGTAACTGCCTTGCAAGCCTCTTCCCCCATGCTAGGGGACCAATAAAGAGAAGGGAAGCAAAGACAAGCCTTGTAACTCATCCTCCTGAAGTGGATCCAGCTGACAAGCCTCAGGATGCTCTACCTCACATCGTTAATATGAGGTCCTAGCTTTGACATAGAATTCCCTTTAATAAACAACCCCGAGCTTCCATGAAATACCAAGGATAAAACAGCAGCTCTGCCACATCAAGGCTCTTCCTTCAACATCACGGTAAAGCCCAGACATCAGTATATCAATTTTTTTCTTTACATAAGAGCATCACTAAGAAACAATTTATCTTTCTTGTTTTGACACATGGGACACAGAGACTACTTAACTACAAAACTCTCTTTGTCCAACAAGATTGTGAACTCAACCTAACTGAGGTTCAGATCAAATGACCAAAGGATGGCGAAAAAAATAAAAAACAGTGGCAAAAACAAAACCAAAACATGGGAAATGAAAGATTAAATATGTGAAATAATTATTTTGAAGATCACTTCTCAAAATTCATACAAATACCTCGTAGAAAGGAGTTATCACTCTCCACAATCAGCAACAAGAACTTCATTGAATAACAAGTGACAACGAGGTTAAAAAGTTAGCCATCTCCATTCCAAAGTTTAGCAATAACACAGGTTATAAACTCATTTCTAATACACTCAGGCAATCAGACTAAGATCCGAATTTTCATGTTTGAACAGGACCGAAAGCTGCTCAATTTCTTGTATCAGAATGTGTTAAAGGGCAGAGTATGTGCCTGTAACTTCCCATGGTATGAATGTATATTTATACTATCAGCAAGCAATTAAGACTTGCTGATCTTCAATGTTTGGCATGTACTGTATCAATCTCTGTAGAGTTATGAACAAAATCAGCATAGTATACCTCAAGCTGTACACAGTATATTTTATGCCTGTCATCAAAACCCACTTTTAATAAAATTATCTCGATCTGTCTACAGTCACAATAGTGAAAAACGTCAGGAAGGATACGTTTTTGTTACTAGTTCTGTTTTCTGGTATCTGCCCTTGAACAGAGGTGGTGAAATTGTCTTTTACATACTCTGTTCAATACTGATTTGAAAGTGCTCTTAGCTGCAGACACAATAGAAGTGATATGCATCTCATCCTGTACAAGATATATTATGCTGTTTTAGGGTAAATCTGATTATCCTCATCATTGTTACACCACTGTCTGTCCTTTAACTAACTAGTAAATTCTGACTTGTACAGTCTACTGTGACCAGCATTCCAGCTACTCATCTTCACAGGCAAGCATCCCCACGAATACCTTCAAAGCTGAGCAAAGAGGATTTCACTACAAACCCTTCAGTGTAGCTTTATGCACTTCTTAAAACAAATTTTAATATAAAATACTCTAATTTACTATATGCAGCACATACTGTCAGAACATAATCTCCAATATAATAACTGTTGACAAAAATGAAATTAACAGACCAATTAGACTATCAAACAACTGAAACAAAACTAGATGGCTACATAATGGTAAGCAATGATTTCTCCTATATGCATAATTTCCATTGTATTCTACAGGGTTACCTGTTATTCCAGTTAATGGCACACAACACTACCACGAAATGAAGCCTGCTCCAACTACTCTAAGTGCTACTGATATAATTAGACCATTACAGCATTACCACCAAGCAGAAATCAACTATCAGTTTGGGGCTCATAGGGGAATACACAACAGGACTGGAGTGTCTGTCTAATACGACGGAATTATTTTATTAAGTAAATGACAATATGTAGTACATAAGCAGGAAGCATTATGATTATACTAGGGCAGCCTGCTATAATTGGATTCGTCAGAAACAGCCGTTCATGTGTGAATGTGAAATACTTCTCATTATATGCAGAAATAAGAGAGTGAAAATACCACATATCAACATCTCCTACAGCTGGCCATACCTTATAGCATAAACTTTATGCTGTACTTTACATGGTATTTTGTGGCAGTATAACAGTTCAATTAAGAGGGCATGCAAAAGCAAGTTGCAGTTCTGAAAGAGAAAAAAAACTTATCTGTGATCAATGAGAAGAAACCCAAACCCAAGAAATAGCAATGAAATATGTTAAATCTGTTTATAAGATACTTAGTTGTGGCAATCTCTGACCTGAGTGGCATTTATGATTTACTGTGAGTACATAATTCAGCGTTTTCCTTAGTTGGTGCCCCAAAGGGTACCTACTTGCTTCTAGGCACTCAGCATTCTTCTCATAGCCCATACTGATACTGAACATCATTAAAATAAAGTTTTGAAATTATGTTGGGAAATCTTCCACTTTACTCATTTATATCAATATCTAGATACAAGTAACATATACATTATACCTAGATACAGTGTTACATAGATCTAATGTTACAAACAATAATTAAGGCAATATTGTAACATACAGTAACATAGAAGAAACTATTATGAATATTACTAAATTATGTAATTTACATGTATTTACATGTAAGGTTTAACAGAACGGGAGAGTTTCCTTTGTTAAATATTCTTGTTCAGTAGCAGCTTGTTTAAACAGTCCACTCATATTTTGCAGATAAACATACAGTAATCATAGAGACACGGCGTGCTTCTGGCCTTATCACTGAACAGTCACCTAACACAGAGGAGCTCCATGACTCAATATTCATAACTGTTTTATAAGCTATAATTACATTATTGAAATGTTTTATGTGCACCTGTATTTATAAATTTGAGGATTTGTACCATCAGTCTTCTGACTATCTAAAGTGAACACATGAACACTTTCTTTATTGTCCATGTGCATTATCAACAAAACACACTTAAACACTGTTATTTAAAACTACGCATTTTAAATATTAAATGTATCTGTAGCAATTCTAAAAGTTTTTGAAGGAATTAAGCAGCAATTTGACAAACTATTAAAAATCTGTTTAGACATGCTTAAGTACTCACTTTCCTTAGAACAGTGTACTTTCACTTTTCAACTAATTAATCATTTGTCTGTAATGAAGTATTTTCACCCACACCTCCTTTTAATTTTTTTAATGTAACTAATTAACAGAAATTGTAAATAAACCTAAGTTTTTTTTTAACTACCTGAAGAGTAGCATTGCAAAATCCAGTTAAAACTTCATTTTTCCTGTTAAGCAAACCAAATAAAAGTTGCTGCAATCATGCACTAGTTTTACAGTAGTAACGTTAACATTGGTAGTAATGAAGTATAAATGGAAATGCACATGCGTAAAAGCAAAAATGCAAGAAGATATCAAGAGGTCAAAGAATGGCATGCACCGACAGCTAAGGACACCATAAGAAGCAATACGGAGGTAAACATGGAGATGTTGCTTCCACCAGAACCGCACTGCAGGTAACTTGGTAGCAGAAGATCTGTGATGAGACCACAGTGCTGATGATTCATTAGTACAAAATCTGCACTCAGATAAAATGAAGATGACAAAAAAGGTTACGACACATTATTTCCATTTAACAGGATGATGGACTATTGCTGTAATATTCTCAAAATGAGGAAAATAGTAACAATGACCAGAAACCTTGCCTGTGATTTAAGGTGGATCAAATAACTGGAGTGTGAAGCCAATGACCGTGCTACAGTAACTACGCATTCTGAAAGGTCTCTTTATTCCCTAAATCAGTCTGTCACCACCATCCAAGAGGAATCCAGGAATCACAGCAAGATATCAATAGCCAGCACTCCCTGTCCCCTGTGCTGCGTGAAATAATCCTACTTAGACTACCTGGACGTTATGGTTTGGTGTTGTGGCACTGAGGATACAGGACTACGAGTGGGTACATGTAACATGCTTCTGAAACTAACCAAAAGGAAAACCAGGAAAAAAAAGGAAGCAAGGATAGGCCACAAGAAACAGAACATACATGAAAAACAATTTTTTTTAAAGAAAAACAAGGAACATTTTTTTTTCTAAATGAAAATACATTAAAGTAACATTCTTACTTAAAAATCATTCTAGGTAAAACAAAAAGTAATAGTGTGAAGAAATACTAACAAAACTAAAAAGACAAGATGCAGAGAGGATTTCTTGCAGCTATCAAAACACTGAATTTTTATGTTTAGTTGACTTGAGATTTCAAACAGATTGTCTATTTCTCTTGTCTACTTGCTAAATGGATGAAATTTTCATTTATTTCTGTACAGCCTTGAAACAAAATAGAGACTCATCAAAACCTAAAATGCTTGAAAAGATAAAAATCAAACTCTAGTCTCAAATGTTGCAATAAAAGATGTCTGTATAGTGGGACTTTGGTCTTATTTAATCAGACAGATGAGCTCTGAGCTGAAAGGAATTTTTAATGACCACCACTTAATTGCCCAGCAAAGATGTTTGACTGTTCCCCCGGTACTCTTAGTATCTATACAGCTGGAAGCCACACAGGAAGTAGGAGGAAGGCAGAATCACATATGAATGTACAAGGCTAATAAAAGGAGAAGGGAGGAAGAAGAAATGGGGTCTCTGTGTGTGCATGTGTGTGTTGCAAGAGAGCTGGATGGACAGTGTGAAGCTGGACATACACAGAGAAGAGGAGGTCATGTGTGTGTATGTTCTGGGTCACAAGGTGACGTGCCCAACAAAAGTGAAGGCTGCAGAGGCAGAAGCAAGGCAGGTTGCAGAGGACTAGAGACAAATAAAAACAAGCCAGAAGCTTAATTGATTGCAAGAGGAAAGGATAAAGATGGAGAGAGGGGGAAATAAGAAAAAGAGATAGAGGTCATATTTGTATGAAGAATATCTCAGGGTAGACAGAAGATGAGTTTAGCAACAGCAAGGTATTCAGCCAACTAGCTTACTTGACTAAAGTGTATTTTCCAGAGAAAAAAAACAGGACTTGAATGGAAAAAAAAGCCAGTCACTATCACTGTTAAAAATCTGCACCTTATCTGCAATTCAAATTTCTCTAGAATTTGACCAACTATTTTTTCTGTTGTATTGATTTTTGACACACTGCACAGTAAAGATTCAGGATGTGACTGCAAGATAGGACATGATCTGAAATCTGCTGGCAAGAGGCTGCTACTGAAGATGCACAATACAACCATGAGCCAGGTAGTAAACAGGGTCCCTAAACAGAAGCAATTGGAAAAAAAAAACCAACAGAAAGATCTCTACACAGATCTCACTGCTTCTAGAAACACAAAATGGACAAAAAATATACAAAGCAGAAAACACAGCAGCTGAGTCATATAACATGAAAGTTAGCAGTATTTTCCGCCTCAATCAGCATTCCAGGCCTATGAATGTAACCGGCTGCACATCAGAGAGAGCTGGGCTAACCTTTAGCCTCAGGAAAGCTATAGCGTACATGTACTTTGGTTACTCTTAGATACAGTCAGGCCTCATTCATTCAAGATGATATTTTATTGAGACAGTCCAACTAGCAGAACAGCTCAGGTCATCTGAATATTATTCACCACACTGACAAATAAATCATACAGTCCTCAACCTCAGCACCGAGGCTTTGGTTCCAAACTGGCCTGCTAGCTTCAGCGCAGCTAACAACAGAAACGTGTGGAGTGGGCTGTGGTTTGGTGCGATACCCTAAAATATCACTACATACAGAAAATATGAGAAATTCCTCAGAAGTCAGGTTAGTTTAGTAGGTTGTACCAGCTTCAGCTCAGCACCAGCCATACTGATTTGTAGGCATTTCTCCACTTTATGCCATATAGCCTTCATTTCCAACAAAGGCCAAAAAGAGGACCTGCTAGGCCAGGCAGAACACCAGGCTTTATTTGCAAATGCCTCTGAGCTAACATGCCCTCTGGAAGTAAAAGTGCTGTAACATACAGAAAATAGCAATCGAGTCACCTTAATTTCAGAAGAGTAAACCACGATGGACCACAGCCAGCTGCAGACAGGACAGCATGAACAGGGTACAGAGGTAACCCCAAAGCTTGGGTTAGTAATAGCTTATCAGATCCTGCTACAGGCACTACAGAAATGTCTCTGCTCTTTCTGAACGTGCCTGGGAGCCAGCATTGCTGAAATCATGCAGTGCTGCCCCTGAGCTAATAAAACCTGTCACCTCAGAATTGTTTCTGCATCAACGGCATGCGTAATTTGCATCCCAAATGATTCAGTCCAAATCTGAGCAGGTTACCTTATCCAGTTGCAAAGATGGATGTTATGACCTTGCTGAACTTCACCTTGAGAGCTAGTTATGTATGTCTAGATATAAGCTGAACAAACACAGTTGAAACCTGAAGTTAATGACTAATTCAGACAACCTTCTCATGCTATCAGATTACTGAATGTTTTTATATCTCAACTTTTTTTCTAGCTGCAAGTGTTCAGTGGATCTACTCAAATGTAAGTAAGCATAAGCCTAAATAAAACAAGGAACACAAACTCTGTACACAATTCAGTTGTGGGGTTACTGTTTTTCTGAACGATGTATCTGTTATCAGATAGGAATTCTTTGGATGCACTGGGAAAACAAGCCAGTCTCCCACAGAAATGTTTGCAATGCAGTTAGCGCTAGAGTGAAAAACATCCAGAAATGCCCTCTGGAGGAGGGGATGGAGAGGAAACTCACATCACATTCAGAGCAAGTCACTGATACAATAGATTAAACGAGGCCTACAGCTATAGGACAGATTTGGAGAATAGAAACAACGCCTGCAAAATTGGTCAGACCTCTGTGAGGTTAGGATCTGCTGCAGAGAGGAAATCTAGTTGTTAAAGTCTGTATCATAATATGTATGCAATGGGAAGCTAAATTAACACTCAACAGACGAGCCAGATTCTTGAATTGTATTTTTTTGAATGCCTGACTCTGGGGAAGAAAAAAAAAAAAAAAGCTTTAAAATATATCTGGGGATGTAATTTTAACTCTGTCAATTATAAAAATGTTTAACTATGTAGAAGCTGGAAACAGAATGCAAGCTAAAAGCTCGTGATTAAACAGAATGACAGCTAAAAGGAAAAATGTGACCTCAGGTTTCCTTCTCCCACCTTGAATCAACAGCTGGAGCTTACAAAGATGTTTGCATCTGCTGTCAGTTGAGTATATCCTTCCAGAGAGAGAGAGATGTTGCAGGTGCGATGATGGTGCTTATCTTAATGGCTTGCACAGACTCTCTTTGCTGAACCTTTGAAGGTTCTGTGAGATAAACTGTTGAAATATTTGCATGAAGCGGTAACTGTACCACAAAATTATACAACTATCTCCAAATCCCTCAGTGTATAACACACGGCACACAAACATGCGAAGTTCCTACCTCTAAAATAAATTCTCTTAGGGCAAACTAAAATGCAAGCCAACTGAAATGAACATGAAGTAGGAGAAGAAAGAATTCTGTGACCTGGTATTGTTTTTTTGCATCTTACAGATTACATTTGATTTTGATTTGGTTTTCCCCTGAACATAGGAAGAGAAAAACCACTCACAGTTTAAAGGGAGTCTTGCAATTCGATTTTGATTGCATGATATATTAAGAGCAAACAAAACCAGAGTTAAGTGATCCTGAGTGTTCTGGTGAATTTTAATCCCTTATTATCAATGCAAAAATACCATAAGATCCATAATGAACAAGAGGAAAGCTGGGACCAGGATAATAATACTAAAGAAGGGTAAAAGGGAAAGGTATTCTAGTTTCTTCTTTTCAGATATTTTCCCATGAAAAGATGCTGGGTTCACTTGGAAAGGAGGAAAGAAGAGGAAGCATACTTTTCAATCCCTTCATTATTTCCATTCATCATTTCCTTTAACATTTTCATGGTAATCATTTTTACACCCCAGCACAATCCTGGATTTCATTGTCTCAGGTTGTATGTCTGGACTCTAGCCAGTTTACAGATAATACCAGCAGTACTCCAAGCAGCCTCTCTGATCATCATGTAAATTTGCTAAAAATGAGCTGTTATGAAAACTCCTTATGCCCTACGTGGCCTTTTACTGACTCTGGCAAATTGTTCTTTTCCTCTTCTGAATATCAAAGCAGCTCCTCATTATTACTACTCTTTCTGTACTTTTAAGGTCAACAATGCAGGATAAAAACACAACAAAAAACAACAAAACCAAAACCACTGTGAAAACAGGCACAGAGAAAAGAAAAAGGAATAAATTAACCTGGGAAATAGGACTAAAATGTTCAATTTTATAGATTGATGTGGCATCTCTGAGAATCTATGTGCTTTTTATATAGTCATATAAATAATGTTTTTACATAAAATTCTGCTGCTCCTCATTTTGGAAACCATTTCTAACGAAGCCTTATCTACATCAGGAAATTCTTGCAATGAAGGCTACCGAGTGTATTTGTAGAATCTCAGATATGCAGCAACTCTCGCTGAACAATTATAAGACCAGCATCCCACCTTTACAGCATATTACTTTTCATTCAGATGAAGTCTTTACTCAAATACATATGAAAGTACAAACTCGAAGCTCAATATTAGCATCAAGTGTTTGGCAAATGGCAACATATGGGATTTCTTCTCCTGTAATTCATTAGCAACTCTTATTTCACTTCACCTTTTTTTTTCTTAGTATAAACAGAGCACTTAAAATAAATCACAGAAGATTACTACAAAATTACTGTATTAAATTATTTAATACTTTAGTATTTGTATTTTTAGCTCAGAAAATATCAGGAAAAATCCAGCTTGGCATCAAACCTTATTAAGCTTACTTATCTGACATTTCATTATACAGCTGTAAAAGAAAAAAAAAAAAAAGAACACTGCAAAGAAAATATCTTTTAGCTATCTATATGATTACCGTTTTCTCATAATACGAGGTTCTAAGAGTCCAATAGTCACTCTAGCCACAATTTTTTAAAGGTATGAAAAAGCTGGTGGTATGCAGTAACCGGAGAGTTGTGCTCTCCTTTTTCTGGAGCCAATCTACTTCATTTCCATTCCTTCAATGCAAAATTTAAAATTCATTGCCTGATATAGCAATTACCATAAGATTTATTTCACTGTATTGTAAAATAATACATGACTTTTAGTCATGGAGTTCTCATTAGCTATGTTCTAACACAGCATTTGAAATCTGTCCTTGGACAGTGGAGACTTAGAAGAAGAAACTTGCTTTCAAAATATTGTGTTTGTGTTTGTTTTTTTTTTCGGTAACCTCAATGGAGTCAGAATCAGTAGGGACAGACTTTGCTCATTGTATTGTCTCCAGGTAAAGTCTGACGTCATAAATCAAGGCTCCTTATCCGCTTGCTGTTAGAAAACAGTCCTCTGCTGCATGCATCCCATTCACTGTGCATGTGCTACGCAGATGGTCAGCAAACTGTCAACAAATTAGATTTGTGTGGCTTACTATGCTGAGAAGTCTACAAAAAATACACCGATTCTGGATCCCATACCATGTGCTTCTCCGGGTGACGACATCACACACCAAGGGACCTGAGACTGAGTCTTTTTGCCTAGAAGCCAGCACATCTGCCTCAATGCATAAGTGCAGAGGACTTGCTGGGCATGCACACGTGCATTGACCAAGCACATCCTAAAGCGAGAGCCCTAATGGAATGTGAAGAGCAGAAGCTAGCCAGAGGAAATCAAAAAACATGAGCAAAGGTATGCACACAACAAAAGAGAAATGAAAATCTAGCTTCCATTAGGAACACAACACGCCAATGCATGAGTATTGCTCTCCTTAAATTTTCTTTGTCTTAATAGTTCAATCTGATAATTCACAAGTCACAGAGAGAGTCAAAACCACCAAACAAGGAGAAATCTCTAAGAGAAGATCTCCATAATGTGATGTTGTAATGCAAATATCATGTCCTAATAGAGTTTTCTCAGTTGTTCACTAAAAAAAAAAAAGGAAAATCACCAAAAAAATACATTACTGTAAAATTTAAGTTAGTTTTTATTGCATCATAGTCTAAAAGCCACATAGCAACTTCAGCACTGTGCTTTTGAATTGATCTGGACAGCTCTTTGTTTTTTCAGTTAATATTTCAATGTCATTTAGGTAGAAAAGTATAAATTAATTATTTGCAATTGTTTTAAATGTTATTACAACATTATCCATTATGCAATCACAAATCAACATTTTAAAACCATCTGCTTTGCTAAATTGCTTTTTCACAGCAGCTACCTAGCATAATTTAGGCCTGTAAATTAAGATTTTTCTATAGATCTCTGTACACATATACAAAATGTTTATAAGAAAAAAAATCTCAAGGTTGCAGTGATTCAATTTCAATAGTCCAAGTTTTTTATCAATTAGAAGAATAGCTAATAGTAAGCAATAATAAATTTAGGTTATATAATAAATAAATACTTTTCTACACAAACAAGAAGCACATAGCTTCCAAGTAATGCTCTTCAGAATACTGATCAGGGGTTTCTTGTCAGTAGGTAACCACCAGAACCTACTGAGATTTTCATCTGTTGTATGTGTGTCTAAAGGAATAAGAAACCATTTGCAGAATATCCCCTTTTGTTTTCAGGGAAACTATTTACTATGATTCTTTACTTCTAGATTGGTGCCAGCTGCTTATCCAGAATACAGGAAAACACATCTCTTAAAAATATTCCCAGTATTTTTCACCTATATTAAAATGCATGTTGCTCAATATAGGTTGTTTTAAAGTGTAAAAAGTAATCTTGTGATGGTCGGGGTGAATATTTTATTAACACATACATGTTTTACAATTCTCTAAAATATTTGTTATGCTCTCTGAGTCTTCAGGAAAAAAACGTCCATCATTAGATTACTGGACTCTGTCAATTTCATATAATCATGGAATCATTAAGGTTGGAAAAGCCCTCCAAGATCATCTGGTCCAACCATTACCCTGCCACCGATGTCACCCTCTAAACCACGTCCCTAAGCACCACATTCCACCTTTCCTTCAACACCCCCAGGGACAGTGACACCTCCCTGGGCAACCCCTTCCAACGCCTGATTGATCTTTCTGAGAAGTGATGCATAGTTTTTAATTCAGTTTACATTTTTAACAGAGTAGCATCTTCTCATATACGTTTCCAAATAAATTTTTAATACTTGAATAAATTAAGACACTTAATTGAAATCTGAATCTGTAATGAAACCCAGAAGTAGCTGCTACTAAGCAGCTACCAAGCCACACCACAGCAGTCTTAAAAGACACAGTAAGTATACAGCACGTATGTATTTGGGATATAGAAAAAGGGGAAACATTAAACAGAACACAAGAAAATTAACACAGAGGAGATTCCCTGCTTGATGGAGCTGTTTCTAGTGTTTTTCCTCAGGAAAAAAAAAAATGCCTGACAGTTACGAATTACCAGACTTCTCAGCCAGACATTTACAGAATGCAAATCTAACCTAAAACATGCCATTTTTAATTATTAAAAAGAATGCCAGAAAAACTGCTTAAACACCTTAAAGCCAAGACAAAATGCAGACAAAGCAGATACTGAGAAAGGTGGGCGTTAAGCACAATTTAACAAGCCTACCAGCGTTATGTCCTTCAAAGATTTACTTATCAAGTCAAAGCACCGATAATAATTCTTATTTTCTGTTATCCCAAACTAGCCATTAGAAAACAGAGAACTAACATCAGAGTACCTTTTCTAAACTAATTTATTTTTTTTTGTCTTTCCTCTGCCAGCTTCTTCAGAGTTGGCATCCTTATCTCTTCTAGCTGATTCAGTCACTCTGATGGTATGGTAGCCAAGTTTTAGCTCTCAGAAGAATATCGGGAAGTGTGATGACTTGAAGATAGTGCAGCATTTCTGAGGGCAGGCAAGTGTGGAAGCTAGCCAGAGGGCTTACAGACCAGCAAACAGGATGGAAATTAAGAATTTTCTTGCAGTTTCAAAGCCAGGAGACGGAAGAATTTCTGCATAGACTTGGACTGCAAAGTAGGCATGGGAATCAGAGACTCTAATTCCTTCTCTAATGGTATTAGTATGTTTCAACAACTTGTCCTAGACTCTGAAAACCCTGAAACAAAATGGTGATGATGTTAAAAGACTAGGATTTATATTTATCAGCAGAGATGTCTGGAGAAGCTGATTACCAAAGTACATCTTAAAACCCAGAACACTGCTATTAGTCTCCATTTGAATAATATTAATACAAATACAATGATCTAATATAATCTCTAATACAATAAATTGAATAAAGGCATTAAAATCCAGTACGTAATTCATGCTTTTGTACTAAATCCAGAGCTCGAGTTATAAACAATCTAAGTCTTCATGAAGGAAATGGTTCTTAAAACACCCTACAGTATACTTTTGAAGACAAATTTAGTGATACATAAAACTCAGTGTTAAGCAGTACTAGAGGCCACCACGTTTTCCAGCTGAGAGAATCAACAGAGAGGTAAAATTGCCCAAATGCCAACTTTTCATCCCAACAATTTGAGATTCTCTTCTGTCACTGGTGAATAACTTGAACACAACATTCCAAAACTAAATCAAGGCAAATCCATAGACTGAACAATTACATTGGAAAGAAAAATCTCTTATTTTAACAAATCTCTTATATTATCCAAATCCGAGTTATTAAATTGAACATTACCCAGTCATGAAGTTTCTTCAAATGCAAGCATCATAACATTCACTGTATAACCTTATTGTTAAAGGAAGTACTATGTTTCATCTTGTCAAAAGAAAAATGAAGATATGCATGAGATATCTGGTAGCGAATTCTGTTGCCTTGAGTGACTACAGAAAAACTCACAACAGATTTATGGAGCTCATTCTACTCATTAGATAGCAAAGGCTAGAAGCAAATATCCAAAGATTTATAAGGCAAGTGACTTTTTAGGCCAGTCATAAGAATGCAGATAAAGAGAGAGAAAACAATGTATTTTACATTATAGAAGCAGTACATATGAACATAGGCTGTGAAAAAAGGAAAAATAAAATTACCTGGAACAAGTTCCATAACAATATAAATAGGTTGTCGTTGTGTGCAAACTCCTATAAGTTTTACAATATTAGGATGATCATACTGTTTGAGTATTCTGCAAAACATACAGTAAGTTTACTATATTAATAAACTTTATTGTACAAACCAATTAAATAGGAAAATATGTTATAACCTTAATGCTATTTTAATGGAACATGACATTACTGTTATCATTTAAAAAATCAATCTCACAGATCAATCATCCTTCAGTGTGAGTGCATTCTTACTCACCAAAAGATCAAGATTGAACTAGATTATTCCTACTGTAGTTTTACCATTTGTCTACAGAACATTTGTCTACATGGCCTGAAAAATGGCCTGAGAGGTTTGTAGGTTCGCAAGAACCTTTGCGATTAAATAGCATTTCAGTGGTGGACCAGAAAGAGAGGTACATCAAAAAAGGATGCACAGTATTTCTCTACACTGTCATGCTGCACTTTTCAATAGCACACTCATTTCAATTTTATTCCAAGAGGTTAATTAATACAATAAGTTTTAAAAGAATATAAAGACAACAATTTTAATTTTGGGAATTAAATAACAACATTTACATCATCTTACGTGATACTTTAATAAGAACATTTTCAGCCTAAACCAGCATGCTATGATTTATATGTGAAATGAAAGGCTAGGAATAATTCTAGAGAGACTTTACAATTTTAAAATGATTATTCTATGATTTAATAACCTAAAACACACTCCTCTCTTTCCTGTTTTTCCTAGGAACAAGAGTGAAATACTATCCTACCTGGTACAAATAAATTTAGTGAAAAAATATATGTTTTTTCCCCAGTATAACACTAGCAGTGTTAGGCTGCTCTATAAATGAAAAATCTCAGAGGTTGCCAAGTTATGAGAGGTTCAAAAATATTCAATGGATATAGTAATAGATATGTATTGATCATATTGGCTTAGAGGTAAAAGTGGCTTCATAGCCACAACAGAGCAAATTAATTTAAACAGTTATGAAATCACCCCCTCTACCCTGAGGTGTTAGACACTTTCTGTGCATGTAGACAACCAATCAGCCTACATTCAGAATACTTAGATTGCCATTTGAATGGGGCGAATTCTTACAAAGAGGATGTTACTAAATGGGGTCTATACTGTTACCTGGTCACATGTGACAAGCTGTATTAGTCATGCATTAACCCTTAGTCTGCATATACCATTATGACTGGTATAATCACATTTAAATTAATAGTATCTTCCAGTCTTCTGATACACGCCACGAGGGTTTGGATAAGAAAAAGTTCTAAATGGAGGCACTTACAATACCAAAAATCTGTTTTATAGGCATAACTTGCACAGGTGGTTTCAGCAAGTGCAGATGCCTGCTGCATACACACATTAATAAAATGACTGTGCTTAGTCGCCAGGACAACAGTTGTGGAAAGTACTGAGGGATTAAAAAAAAAAGGAAAACGTTTGTCTACAGTTTCTTTGAATTTTTGTGAAGGTCACATTTTGTAAACCTGTATAGTAAAAAATAACTTTAAATGAAAAAAAAATCTCACTGTATAAGTATATATTTCAACTATATTTAGAGAACCCACCTGGCTTCTGACAGAAATTTTATTTTCAGTTCCTGAGGAAGATCTTCTTTACAAGTTTTTACAGCAACAGGAGTTTTATCCTTTAACGTTCCCTTATATACCTCACCAAAATTACCCTGAAATCAGAAAATAAAATAATTCTAAATAAAAAAATCTTTACAAACCTCCAGAAAAGTAAAGCAGATAGCTAATGTAACTGGTTCAGGACTTTGAAATATGTTTATGAAAGTTTCTTCTAGTATATGCCCTTAAAACAGTTCACATAGACAGAGTTCATCTATTATTATATGGATATGATATATGAGTTGTACTTGACCTTACTAGAAAGAGAAAAAAATACATCAATTGTGTAATTACAATTTTCTTCTAAAAACTCGTAGTGACATCTTAAGTCTATAGACACTGATAGCAGTAAGTTTTTTTCTTATTCTTACTCCTGTCCTCTTTCATTTTCAAACTATTGCATTTTTTCAATATTTCTCAACTTGCAGTCTGTAGAAGACCAAAAGACGATACGGAAAAAACTCTTCAAAACATACACATTCTCATGTGTACAAGAAACAAAAAAAGTACAAAAATTAAAAACACAGAATATTAATTTTGACTGCAAATTAAAACCACTGAAAAAAAAAGAAGTGCCACATCTCTCTAAAAAACGTTACACTATCTACATTTTTTTAAAACCTAAGCTCAAAACTGCTATACTTAAGACCCCATATTTGGACACGACTTTAGAAATCAGCTTCTTTTATAATCAGGTTTTTTAGATCTTCAACAACTTGTTTGCAGTGTAAGTTATTTTTATTTCAGCTTTCATAGACAAAAATCTATCATATGTGTTTTTTACTTAAACAAAAACAAAATGAAAATTAATGAGGACATAAATTGAAGGAAGGAAGAAACTGGTGTCAGAGAAATCTGGTGTCAGTGAAAAGAACCAAGATGGGCAGGGGACACACAAAGACCTCATACTTTAAGTTAAGCTTTGTATTTTCCAAAGAATAATTATAACCACATTTTAAATCTGCGTCTGATAAATTTCTTCTCCTGTGTCCTGGTGCACAGAACTACATGTGATTTCAACAAACTGCAATAATCTGCTGGAATCTGCTTTTATTTCCTCAGTGACCATGATGTATTTATATCGTGCATTTGAATCCTGTATTGCCAAAGAAAGTACAGAAAAAAAAAGTGGGGGGAGATGCACAAACTCATATATGAAAAATGCTAACGCATTAGTATTGACAAGGGAAGAAATTCAGGCGCCTAAAAACTGGCTTCAAGTATTATTTTATTTAACCTATAAGTAAGAAACACCTGGCAAGCATGGCATAGGATCTATGACTCTTCTAAAACAGCACTTCTAGAGGACAGAACACTACCTCTGATATCTAGAAAATGCTTTTCATCTGGCATTCTGTTTAGAAGAACTTAACAGTGAAAATGAATCTACTATTAACTATTAAAAATAGCCTTTATTCTTGATTTAAAATATTATTATATATATTATTTTTAATATAACGTATTACTTTCATTTTGTGTGCATTATAGAATTAATGCTGTGTAAATAAAAGGACTATTCACTGCTGAGGTGAAGCAAATCTTCTTTCTACCTTGCCAGTTTGCATCCTCACCTACATTAAGCTTTCATCATTTTCCTTGTCATCTTTTCCAAGACACTCAAGATTTTGGAATTTCACAGATTTCTTACTTTCAGGGTCAATGGCTTCAGTTTTGTATTTTGTTACATAGAAGCTAATGATCCCGCCATTCTTACCTTTCCTAGTCTGACTCTATCTTTTCAGAAAAGGATGCATTAGTCCCAAGAAAGTTTTCATTCTGTATCTATTTTTTAAATAATATAACTTATTATAATCACTTTTCAGACGGTTGTCTTTACTGAGTGTTAAAATGCTTTGTCAAAAACATGCAATAAATATAAATTCAGTTTATAAATCAATTTTCAGATTGTTTCAGCTGTCTTTATTCAACAAAACTAATTCTTTTTTTTTTTTTTTTTTTTTTAAACAAAGTTATTTTAATAGATTAAACATCCTTTTTTTAATTTTAATTTTTATTTTTTCCCCATTGGTATGTTTCTGCTTAAGAATGTGAAACTGTCATGGTACCTGTATGGCATTTTAAGCAACACAGTTGTGTCTACAGGCAGATAATAATTGTTGTCATCTTAAGCTATCAAAAAGATTTTTCTCCAGGGAAGCAGAATTTTCTTACAGTATTTTATTTCCCCATTTCTTGAAAAGTTTATCAGTTCTTTTAGTGTGTAAGAAACTAATAAGACAACTGTCTCTTACATTTTTCTGCTTCTCATTCAAGCTTATTTTTCAGTTTTGGGGAAATCTTTTGGAACATGGTATCCAAAGTGTCACTTGCAACTGTCTTGATAGGTGCAAAAGTGCTGAAAATGCATGTAAGATACTGGGCTTACTTGAGTAAGAGCATTTCAAAGACTTGAAGCTCCTAAGCTGAATATGTGATGCACCCCTAAGAATTAATTTATACATAAACTATTGTGAAGCTACTTAAAAGTTGAAAAAACATACAATAGCGAAGAGCATATGTTTTAACAAGTATTGACTACATTATATCAAATATCTTATTTATACACCTTTCAAATTTATAACCTTTTTTTCTTAAGACTGTACAATTTAAACTAACATAATACTTTACACACACCTAGTTAGCTTAAAAGCCTCCTGAATAAGAAAAATATGTATGCTAAACTTTTCAACAGATACATCGTAAGACTTAGCAGTACACCTGATTTAAATTTATTTAAAGTACAATACTGTCTTGTGTAGTAAAGTAAAAAAAAAAAAAAAAAAGGTTATAAAAATTCCGTATTGCAGTAATTTAAAGGATAAGGCAAACAGGAAATATATAGGTCTAGTGACTAATATATACTTTTAAAAATGTCATTTAGCTCACTTGATTACTTACTTTGCCCAGTAATTCTCCCAGTGTGACATCTTCGTGATTGAGAACCCATTTCTTATCCTGAGGTAAGAAAAGGAAAGAAGAATTTTTAGTTGTTACAAATATATACTTTCTATAAGATGCATTTCAACAAGTAGAAATTGATCTAATGACGCATTTTGTTTAGACTGATCAATCAAAAACACACCAGGCAGTTAAAAATTTATGAGTTTATTAAACAGGTTTTAGAAAACTTGCTATTCAACAAAGTACTGAAATACACTGTAGAGCAACCACATAAAACTATGTGTGCTGATAGAACCCTATGCATTTTCTCATGAAAGCTCTGGAAACAATATCTAGTGCTGTGTTTTTACCTCTGTCAAGATCAAATATGAAAATTCATTTTAGAATATGAAGTAACTTACTGCAGAATCAAAGAAATGTTTTTTTTTCCTCAGTGTACATAAAAAAAACAACAGATTTTTATACTTATTAACAAGGTACATATTTGTATCTCTTAAGTGTTAGGTCTTAATTCTTTGGTAGTTTGATATATAACAGCCATATATCTGAAAAGACAACATAACAAATGCTAGTTACAGTATCTATTCAGTGGTGATGACCAGCAATTTTATTTCTCCGTTAGCCTCTCATCTACTTACCACCTCACAAACACTATTACCACTTCTCTTATTACTGATATGAGCAGTCTATATTGCTAACAAGAAGGCATATATCTAAACAGGTGTATGCCAACTGTATAAATAAGTTCTCATTAAAGCTCATAGAAAACCACTCCAACCACACTGGCTTTACAGCATACCTGATATATGACATTATCAGGTTTTCTGGACCATGGAATACCTGTTGTGATCCTGCCCAGAAGACTACTGTATGTCACAGAATTAGGGATCATCACTGATGTTAACCTGTGTGCCCTGCCTTTGCTGGTTGTACTGAATGGCCTTCAGGCCTGTGTTGTGCTGCATACATCCCTTCACCCACCATAGGATAAACCTGGCCAACTGAGCCAGCATATTTTATCAGTTCCCACCTGGTACTGGCTATTATACCACCTGCACAGACTTTAACTAACAGTGCACCAAGAAGTTCTCATGGGGACCATATTTTCTGTTTGACAGCAGAAATGACAAACAGAGCTGTTTACTAGTAATATATATATATATATATATATATATTCCGTAATAGCTCCAGTGACTGAAAGAGGAGAAAGTCTTCTGTGAAGTGGTCCTGTCCAGCATGCTGCCTGTGGGTTGGAAGCTCATTAAATGCTACAAGACCTGGAGTTCCCCCAGTCTATCAGGATGTAAGATTACGCTGTTCTTTCCCTACAGTGCTAGCTTTAATCGACTGTATTTTAAACGATACCTTAAAGAGTCTGAGTGACTTTCTTACTGGGATCCTAACACTTATTGGTGCAAAACAGGTATTTACCAATGTGTGCAAATACCTGATGGCAAGGAAGAAAGAAGAGGGAGAAAGACCCTTCTTTCTGGTTCCTGCTAACAGGACAAGTGGCAATGGTTGGAAATTAGGATACAAGAAATTAATTCTGAACATGAGAAAATGTGTTTTTACTGTGAGGGTGGTGAAATATTGGACCAGATCACCCAGAGAAATTTTGGAGTCTTCACCTGAAGAGACATGCAACACCGAATTGGGCATGGTCCCAAGAAACATTATAGCTGATATGCCCTAGCTGTGGGGTTGAACTCGGTATCTCAGGTTTCTTCTAACCTAAATGACTTTGTGTGGTGGTTTTACTCAGCTATACTGCTGAGCTCCACCACAACCACTCTCTAACTCCACTTCCTCAAAGGTAAAGGGGAAGATAGAATGAAAAGGGCTCAAGGTTTGGGATAAGGACGGGGAAGTCACTCAGCAATTATTGTCACAGGCAAAACAGACTCAGCATGGGGAGATAATGAAATTTATTACCTATTACTAATCAGTTAAAGCAGTGAGAAACTAAAAGCAAACTAGAAACAACTTCTCGTCATCCACTCTCCTCTTCCCCCTGAGCAGCACAGGGGATCAGGGAATGGGGGCTGCGGTCAGTCCATGATGCTTCGTCTTCCTCGCTCCTTCACGGTCCCTTTCTGCCCCTGCTCCCCATGGGGTCCCTCCCATGGGATGCCGTCCTTCCCAAACTGAGCCTGCGGGGGCTGCCCACAGGCAGCAGCTCTCCAGGAACTGCTCCCACACGGCTCCGTCCCACGGGCTCCATCCATCCCCCAGGAGCAAACTGCTCCAGCACGGGTCCCCCACGGGCAGCAGCTCCCCCCAGACCCCCTGCTCCTGCGTGGGCTCCTCTCCACGGGCTGCAGCTCCGGCCCGGGGCCTGCTCCTGCGGGGGCTCTCCATGGGCCGCAGCCTCCTCCAGGCCACATCCACCTGCTCCAGCGGGGGCTCCTCCACGGGCTGCAGCGTGGAGATCTGCTCCATGTGGGACCCATGGGCTGCAGGGGGACAGCCTGCTCCAGCAGGGGCCTCTCCCTGCACAGGCCGCAGGGGAACTGCTGCTGCCTGCCTGGAGCACCTCCTGCCCTCCTGC
>NC_048926.1:59812707-59841846 GCF_011077185.1 Oxyura jamaicensis | reverse complement strand
ACCCGTGCTGGAGCAGTTTGCTCCTGGGGGATGGATGGAGCCCGTGGCACGGAGCCGTGTGGGAGCAGTTCCTGGAGAGCTGCTGCCTGTGGGCAGCCCCCGCAGGCTCAGTTGGGGAAGGACGGCATCCCGTGGGAGGGACCCCACATGGAGCAGGGGCAGGGAGTATGTGGTGGAGACGAAGCATCATGGACTGACCACAGCCCCCATTCCCCGCTCCCCTGCACTGCTTGGGGGGAGGACATAGAAGAGGGTGGATGGGGGAAGGTGTAGCTTGTTAATAATAGGTAATAAATTTCATTAATCTCTCTATGGCGAGTCTGTTTTTTTCTGTGACAATACCTGTTGAGTGGTCTCCCTGTCCTTATCTCAGCCCTTGAGCCCTTTCCATCATATCTTCTCCCCAATTCCTTTTGAGCAGTTGTGGTGAAGCTCGGCTGCCCATCTGAGTAAAACCATTTTAGTAAGAACGGCTTATTTCCACCTCCTTCATAACTTTTAGTTCTTTTACTACTTTCAAAATGTTTTATTTTCTGGTTTCAGTTGTGTTTGGGACCTGCTTTTGTTCAATTTGCAGCCCACACAGCACTACAGCACTCCTTTTTTATGTGAGCATACAAAACTAGGAGTGCAAATGCAGCCATGGTGCCCATTTAATACTTCTAGTACAGATTTTTTTTTTTTTTCTTAAAGAGATTGTTCAAAAATGACATTTTGTTTCCTAAAATGGTAGTCATATATTTGATAAAACACACTTTTTGTTCCAGGTTTGAACATGAATGCTTGCACCCTTTAATAATGTTATCTTCCACTTTCATTCTAAAACTTATGATGGAAAGGTTTACCATTAAGATAAGGTGGAACCAGAAATGCCACCAACATGCAGAAAAGCTACAGAAGTCTTTGATCACAAAATGTCTGGATATAAAACAATCTTTGTTACTCTTTGTTTAGGCAGTCTAATGTGCCTCTGCTATTACAACATTTTAAAGAGATTATTGGAAAGAAAAAGTTCCTCCAACTTTTTAAAGTTTTCTAGGTACCTGAAATTATACTTAAATTTGGTTTACTAGCTTGTTTGCACAAAGAAAAAAATCACACCTTTTCCCCATTCTCATTAGGATGCAATACTTTCAGAAGTACAAGCCACCATTACGGAAGACGTGTTCCTTTTATTACCTGTCAGAACTATTGCAGTCCTTGTTAAAACCTTTAAAATGAAGTCTTGTAACACCTCTAAATTCTAAGGAAGTAGGAACATTATTCAAAAGCATCTCTAATACTAATATATTAAATTTATCAAGTGTCAATAGCTGCAGACTATTCTTCAGATTCCAGAATTAAACTAGAGTACCTGCTCATAATCTGCCTAAATTATCCTATTATACTTAAAAAATACATAATAATAAAAAAAAAACATGTCATATGAATCAGAAGCCTTCTGCATGATCATGTAATAGTGAAGAACTGGCAAAAAATTCATTTCATGCTTATGCAACAAATACAACATTTTTTTATAACGTTATGTACTATAAATGCCCACTTCTCACTGTGTATCTAATTTCCTTAAGAAAATAAAAGATGTATTTTAACATTTAAAAGTGCATATATCAGACATAGTTATATTCATGAGAATTACAGCCCTGGGCCAAAACTCAATCCACACAGACCATGACCAAATGTCCTTCTTGGCATTGCTACAAGCCCGGCCAGGTGTGTGAGTACCATCCAGATAATTCACACTGTGATCCTCTTTGGAGCTACAAACCTAGACTACACAAAATTGTGATAGCTGAACTGTATGCTTCTCTGGCCCGCTTCTTTCAGCTGAGAGTTCTGCTACTAGAGAGGTGTCCTCAGGTCAAGCAAATACAAGATGATCTTCCCAATTGTCAACGTCAATTATTGCAATTGTTCTCCTCTTCACCAACTTAATTTTTTCACAAGATCAGAATTCCTAATTGAGTGTCAGCACTACTTTGGGATAAACCAAACAATCTTATTGAGTCTCTTTGCTTCTCTTCTGCCTTCCTCGGCAGGCCTAAGAAGACTTGCCCAAAAATGAGACTAGTCAGCAAACTTCTTGAATTCTTCCAGCTCAGCCTTGCTGGCCTGAGAAACATGAGCTGCCAGGAACACGAGCATGCATGTTGTCTGCAACAACGAACACGCTTCTGAAAATAAAGCAAAACCAATGAACAACTAGGGAAGCCAAAAATCAGGAAAATAGCTTATGGTCAGCTTTGTATGGGTGTTACGTGTACATCAGCTATAGTAGAAGTCAATATTCTGAACGTACTAAGAGCTGAAATATGGAACATGTAACTTGTTTATACTTTTAGTCTTTGAAAGCTCAGAGACTTTTAGATATGAATACAGATTAATAGAGCTTAAATTGGTTCAGTGACTGAACAATCAGGGTCATGTCAGACTTTTATGAGTGCATTTCCATGAAAAGAATCTCACTACCTTTATCTTCTTACTCGTTTTTTTTCTTCATAATTTCTTTTCACAGGTCTAACAATCACATCTTGCAACTGATCATCAAATCCACACAAAATGTTCATGCCACTTGCAAACCTGTTTATCATTTGAACCACTACCAAATATGTTTGTTTAACTTTTTTATTTATTTTACTCAATTTACTCATTTTACTTAGTGGGTTCATCATTTTCCAACATTAAAAATATGTTTGAATCCATAACACAGGCTTGTTTGTCACATCAAAATAGATCCAGACTGAAAGTTACTGGCAAGGAATGCACAGCCCCACTCCTCTGACAAAGTAGCTTATTTTTTTCATGAGCTCGGAATTTGAATTCACTGCAGAAGGTCCAAAGACTATGACTATATTGGCACTAGTGAAATAGCAGCAGATTTGAAACAGTGCAGAGTACCTTAAACATACACACAGGAGGGCAAAGGAGTATTTCTGACTAGATCTCCTCTGACTATGAAGACTGAATTTCAATCAGCAGTTGTGCATCTTCCTATTTTGTTTCTGTTTAATGCTTGAATCCTCAGGGATTGCTCAATGATGGAAGCAGAGCGTCCTAAGTGACAATGGGCAGATTTGCTTCAGAAGTGCATTTCTGATCCAAGTTAAAAATATTAATGCAGTTATATCCACACAAAACTGGTACTTCTTATTTCCGTGATGATTTCATTTTCTGTTATTCAAACTGAGCACATCCACAACTTAATAAAGATTTCTTAAGCATAAAGAATGTATTTCAGGAAATTTAAATACCTCAAAAACATGAGGTCAAAGATGGTAGAAAGTTAAAAACACATTGTGTGTGCTTAAAATAGCTTTTCTGCTAATAAAGTCCTTAGGCATGCATTGAGGTTACTCTGAGGCTTTCCATACCAGTCATTTCATCAATAATAAATTGAAGAATGTAATGTGCATCTTTTCTAAAAGGTTATAAGTAAATATAAATGAGACTTTTCCATTAAAAAAAAAAAATTCACTTGCGGATATCTTTTTAATGACCTTAGTTTTTCTAATTTAAATTCTATTATTATGTATCATTAGAATTCCAAGCAGGCAGATTTGGTCTACATGAAGGGTAGATGTGGGACAGGCCTTTTGTGGCACAATTAAGAGTGTTCCTTTCAAGGACAACGTCACAGAAGGTGAACACTAATTTTGCTAATACGTTAAAGGAGGATAAATGACTCTGGGAAGGAAGGAAAGGAAAAACAAACTACATAGCATAATTGTTTTTCTGTGAAGTTCTCTGTCATATTTAACTTTCACTTTCTAAATAGGTTATAATAGGAACAGCAATTTGCCCAAAAAGATTAAAGATTGCATGAAACGTCAAAGACTACTTTGCAGCTATACGAAGGAAAACAGGGAAAACAGTCTCTGCAGATGTCAGACAAATTTTAAGGAAAAGATCAAAGATACTCTGATATTAGCACATGATGCAGAAAATACCCCCAACCCTAGATGTCAGCGCACATATGTCATTTCTGAAAATAACATGTCCCCACTTCTCCATAAAAAAGCCAGAGCTTCATGCCAATTAAAAAGGAAAGCTCTTAACACTATTTTTCTTAATTCTGAAGTACTTTTCTGTAACAAATAACTTTGATGAGATGGGAGAACTAAAATCATCATAAAGTTGTAGCTAAGACAAAAAGGTACAGCAAAACACAACAGTTTAAATTGTCCAGCTAACACCTCTGTCAATACTTTCTTACTTGGTTCAAATTGTTGGCTGTGAAGCACAAAGTGCATTATACAGTTCTCAGTTACAGCATTAGTAACTATCAGATCATATTTCATAAACTCTTGAAAGCCTAGATAAAATCTGTGATACATAAATATATAAATATACACTTACATACATGTATGTATATATATATATATATATATATATATACACACAATAAAGTTTCCTGTCACCAGATACTATTTTTAGCACTGTCAGTATGACCATGACAATCTTTTCCATTACTTCTCGTAACCTAGATAGGATGAAAGTTGAAGAATTTATGAACCCTACAGGAAATATACCCACATACTGAAGACTGATATACAGTAGCACAAAGTATGCAATTTCATCAAAAAAAATGCAGCCTGAGTGATACAATTTTATGAACAGATGCTGATTATTTATAGCACTTTGGAAACCTGAGTTAGTAAAAGTACTTCTCCACTCCAAGTCCTATCACCTACAAACTGCTCATAAAACTAGCATTCTCCTAGAAGAAATTCGTGTATTTTCTCTAGTTTTATTTAATACTAAAACTAACTCAGATGAACAAGTCTGGAGGGCCCACTTCATTTTTCCCCTGAAAACAGACAAAAGAAAAACCGACTTTGCAGCCACTGGCAGTATTAGACAGAGAGAGAGAAAATAATAATAATAATAAACCTTAGAATATGTCCTCCATCAGTTTGTAGGAGGTTGTGCTATGTCTGACTGCAGTTGTGGTGTTAAATATTCAAACTGAAATGACTCACCACACAGTAATGTTATGTCTGCATGGTTATCATCAAATGATTTTTAGACTCCTTATTTGTGAGAGTGTTTCTTTAATTGCTTATGTACTAGAAAAGTTCTTTGACTCTCCATTCTTACAGAAAACAATGCATAAATAAAAACCTAACTCTATCCAAAAAATGTTATAATGATGAAAGAAAGATGTCAGGAACACAGAAGCTCCCTGCCTTCAAAGTAAATAACAGACTATGAAGAGACGGTATTTTCCAGGCCTGTTTAACCTCAACAGAGAAAAACTAAGAATTACTTCTGTTATCATTTAGCAAATAGTAACACACTATTATCATTTTACATTTCCTAAAACAGCGATGCTTTGACAGTATGTATATCAAATTCAGGAAAAAATAGCTAGAAATCAGAAAGAACGTTGAATATTTAAACGAGATAGAGGTTTATAAAAGAATTTTACAAATAACCATAGAAAGATTTCAATGCGGGGTTGACAGCCATTTACTTTCAGCTTAAACAATTTATATCAAAATAAAACTATATGCACATCAGAAATGGTCATAAGTTTTCTTACATATTCAAAGAATTTAAGCAATATTTTATATTCAATGAAGTCTCAACTCTGTAATTACAATGACATTAACCAAAAACGTGTATTTAAAAAGTCCCATTCTTTAAATTTTGAAAGTATATATAATAGGTAAGCACAGATAAGTATAAAAAGCATTAATTTTGAGAAAGGGAATATGCTTTGGTTTCTTAGCATTATTACTGGTAAAGAACTAGGAGCTTGGATTAGGAAACTAACTCTGTAATATAAATTGCTATGCTTTTGAAAATTTTGTAGAACAAAGAATGTGCTTTACATATGCTTGAAACTGATATGTTTATTTATTTATGTTTTTCAAGAACAGATGTCTTACTCTTAGTTAAAATAGACTTAGTTGAAAAGAGTTATGAATGAAGTATCAACTGCAAACTGTTGGAAGAAGGCAGGGAGACTCTTTAAGCTTTCTTAACAGTTGTATGTTTTAATATTTCCATCCTTTTTCATTCCTCTCCTGATAGCCATTCTACTATGGCTTACTGATGAAAAAGAGCATTTTTCTTTCAAATTTGGAATAATTCTGGCAGGATAGTACCTGTTTTCGTGTCTGTATCAATACCTTGTATCTGAGATATAAAATAGTGGCAAAACTATGAGTTATCATAACTCTTCCAAGTTCTGTGAGAATTTTACCACTTAAAGAACAGCATTTGATTCAAGAAAAATTCTTCATTACAGCTTTATGGGCAATGAAATACTGATCTCGGTTTCTTGGTTGGTAGTAAAATCCAAATGGAAAACCAAAAGCAGAGAAAGTAAAAGTACGAGGATATTTTGTGAGACTGAGTGCCATTACTCAGGATAGTAAAGATTTATTTTAAGAATCAGGACAAAGTATTACTTTTAAGGAACGTGTTATGCAGACCAGAGGATGAAAAAGCCCAGAAGAAAAGAACAATGATCAAGAATGAAAAATCTTTCAAGTTGCATAGGAATACGTGTTATATCATAGTACAACCTCCCCAAGTACTTTCAGTTACATAGAGTTCTTGGAATGCATGCATTTACCTTAACAACAGGATTCAGCAGAACAACACCCGATTTCTTTGTAATAACTTGCTTTGTTGTATAATGATGCTCTATGAGTTGAGGAATAGTTGGAAACCCAGTTCCTTCAAAACGATACTGATTCTGTATGGAGGTAAAAGGAAATAAATGTTTCTCTACAAGAAAAATTTCAAACAACAAACTGCAGAAGAGCATTATAAAGCTTCCTTCACTACTAACAGAACAAAGAAGCGTTTGCTTTTACAAAATAAGATTTCTGTCCTAACCTATTTCAACAGTATTTCTACCGAATTAAATGGAAAGACAGTAAGAAACTCTAATAAATACAAAATTAGTGTATCATGCACTTACAGCAACATAATAAAAGAATTACTTGTTTAAAATCTTAATTTTAAGGAAAAAAGAAGCCCTTGCACTTCAAAATATGGGACTGTTTGGGGTACTCAAACTGTGACAGTAACATAAAAATATTATATACTTGAAAAAATATCATGAAATTTCTAAAGCCCTAAAGCTCTAAAATTACATAAAAAAAATAAAACAAACATCAGACAAGCTAAACAGGGAACAAGAACTACTGTTTTACTCAGACCTTACTGCACTTACAACACTGGATAAAACTAATAAATCCTAGCGCAGTACATGACCAGCATTATCGTTTACTAAGAAGTGTATGCCAAAGGAGACTAGAGCTGTACTGGTGCTAAAAACAGAGGCAGGTAGGTTAATCCACAGAGAAAATTTTACTATGACAAAATTCCACCCCATCCTCCCCAGCCCCCCATCCTTGCCAACTGATTTCATTTTAGCTACATAATTCAACACAAAATAATTAAGAGATTTAATAATCTCTTAATATTTTACGAGAAGAATGTAACATGGTCTTTGGAAAGAATACTATGACATAGCATTCTACAGGTATGGGGGGGGGGGGGAGGGGGCAGTATCTTCATTGCTTATCCTTGCCCTGATTCTTGATGGGAAGAAACAGTAAGTGTTTATTTCCAGGTGGAGGAACCGCTCTATGTCCAGGCAGCGAGAAGTGGTGTCCCTCAGAGGTCTGGCTTGGAACTGGTGCTATTTTATAACTGTATCTGTGACATGGACAGTGGGATCAAGTGCACCCTCAGCAAGCTGTCAGATGACACCAAGCTGAGTGGTGCAGTTGATACAGCAGAAGGAAGGGATGCCATCCAGAGGAAGCTGGACAGGCTGGAGAAGTGGGCCAAACTAACGAGGTTCAACAAGGCTAAGTGCAAGGTGCTGCACCTGGGTTGGGGCAGTCTCTGACCTGAGAACAAACTGGATGAAGAACTCACTGAGAGCTGCCCTGCGGAGAAAGACTTGGCGTTCTGGTGGATGAAAAGCTCAGCATGAGCCAGCAGTGTGTGCTTGCATCCCAGAAGGCCAACTGCATCCTGGGCTGTATCAATAGAGGGGTGGCCAGCAGGGCAAGGGAGGTGATTGTCCCCCTCTGCTCGGCCCTCGTGAGGCCCCACCTGGAGTGCTGTGTCCAGGTCTGGGGCCCCCAGCACAAGGAGGATGTGGGGCTGTTAGGGTCCAGAGGAGGGCTACAAAGTTGACCAGCGGGCTGGAACACCACTCCTGTGAAGAAAGGCTGAGAAAGCTGGGGCTGTTCAGCCTGGAGAAGAGAAGGCTCTGGGGAGACCTCATTGCAGACTTTCAGTGCTTGAAGGGACTTAAAAAAAAGATGGAGAGTGACTTACTCAAGCAGATAATGACAGGGCAAGGGGGAGTGGTTTTAAACTAAAAGAGGGGAGATTTAGGTGAAATGTTAGGAGAAAATTCTTCAGAGGGTGGTGAGGCACTGGCACAGGCTGCCCAGAGAAGCTGTAGATGCCCCATCCCTGAAGATGTTCAAGGCAAGGTTGGATGAGGCTCTGGGCAACCTGATCTACTGGAAGGTGTCCTTGCCCATGGCACCAGGGTTGGAACTAGATGATTTTAGGGTCCCTTCCAACCCAAGCCATTCTGTGACACTATCATTATTTTATCCTCCTCCATGTTTTAAAAAGTACATTGCAGCTAGGTGACTGGGATACTGAGTTAAAACCTGTGCCTCATTATCTAGAGTTAGAGAACTCTTCGCACAAGACAGGAACTGCCAGAAGCTATTCTGAAGACTGGCAAGAGCAAACAAATACTGCATAATTCAGAAACAACAACAACACAACCCTAAAGCACAGGCAGTGATTCAAGTTCATTTACACAACTGGGCAATGGAAACCTGTACCAATGACACACAGATTTTTTCTTTCTAGCTATAGGGTTAAATTTTTTACAAAGTGCATTCTAAGTTCCTCTTTCTTCAGGTAAAATTCAACTTTCTGAATGCGTTATTACTCTGAGTAAAGACAGCTTGGTCATGTCACCTGTTTTTAGAATTCCTGGTTCTCTATCATAAAACTGCTTTCACGGTTTGAACACTTTCCGTTGTTTATCCCTTTAACTTCATTCAGTTACTAGATATTGGCTCAGCTTTTATTGACCAGTAACTTTAGTTTCCATTCCTTTCAAGTAACCTCTTACATTTTTGTTCTAATGATCTAAAAAACCCTATGTCCTAAGACTAGGGCCTAGTAAAATAACCAGCACTCATCTCAGACCCAGCTGCACACACAACTGCTGCCATTGATCTAAGATCTTCAGGGTGAAGAGCATTCCTTTATTCGGTGTACTTACACAAGATTATGACCATTATTAAGATCACTAACAAACAGCAATGTGAAAATAGCATAGCCTCCAATAAAAACAGTGAAAAACAACAGTAGCTTTGAATGCCTAGTGGATTTTGGTAATGAATTTTGATGCTTAAAGCTGAACAATGAACACATTTATCTCACACATACTTTTATTAAGGTTTGCACTTAAAATAATGATAAAATCAGAGACAACACTTATGCAATTAAAGGACAACTGTTAAAACAAGTATATATCCCTACTCCACCGTGCAGTCTCTAATTCAGGAGAAAAACTGTCTATGGAGACCAAAGCTGTCAGTGATCCAACAGTGAGATTTGACCAGTCAGAAACCTGATTTCACACTGTTAATACCAATAAAATATAATAAATTTTAAAAACTTGCACTAAACTCTCATCAAACTCACCAAAACATTAATTAATCAAATCCCTCTTGTCATATGACCATAACAGCCCCACTATTTACCTCTTTTTTAATGCTAAAAAGCTTTTTCTCTTTTTAAAACATAACCCTTTTTTACAACAAATGCAGAAAATTCATCCCATAGGAGTGCATAAAGAGTTCTACATTTCTTTAACAAAAGTTTTAGTTTTCATGATTGTCAACCAAATCATCCCCAAATACATCCCAAAAGCAGATTAATACAATGCCCTATTACTAAATGTACAAGCAGACAGAGCTAACGACATCATTATGTTTGGACTGTTCCATCATGAGCTATGCAACATCAGACAACGACAGTTTTACATTTCAAATATAATTTCTAAGAGAAAGTAATGAAATTATGGGAATAAAGGTAACTTTGTTATTTTTTTCATGGAAAAATGGATACAAAAAAAAAAAAAAAAATCAGCTTCCAGATAAAGGCAGCCTCAAATTAACAGTCATTATAAAAGCCCATCAAATTGACTTCAAAGACCAACTTTTTTTCAAAGGTCCACTTGCCACATACCACAATTTACACAAAATGATTGCAGCCATATCAAGTATAAAATGTGAATTTAGTTCTGCTAATAATCAGAGAGCTCCAAGCATCTTTTAAGACACTGTGCGTCTAGGTATGTGTAGTTTTATTGCTCTTATTTTTCTGTTTAGGACACTGATACACCAAAATACTTTAAGGCTATAAAAACCAAAATAAACACTGACTTTGTGTCAAGGTTCACTTTTATGAACAGAACAACACCCACAGGGCTAAAGAGAAACTCAAGCATCTCCAGAGCAGCAGGGGCTTCAACTGTTAACTGTATAGAAACTAGCACAGATTATATTTTCCTCAATGAACATTTTATTTTTTTGAGTAAGATTCAATTAGAAAGTATTAAAAGTAGACTGATTAGTACCAAGTATGAAAATGGGTTTAAAAATAAATAACATACATGCATAAATTAGTAATAACAAGCTCTGGATTTCATAACATTTACAGAAATTTGTCTTTTCAATATAGCATAAAAGAGAATAACTTCATACTTTTTCCTTTTAACCCCCCCCAAACAAAACTTTTTCCCCTGATTTGAGCACTGATGGCAATATTACCAACAGCTTTCAAATTTTCATATAAAGGCCTCAACCTTATGACATAGTAAATTATGGAGATCCTAAATCATTTAGCTGGAATAATAAACTTCCTAAAATTGAATATTTAGTACTATAGCAGAGACGTACATCAGCATATTGTATGATAAAGTGTCTCCGTTGTCCATCTGAAAACACAGAAAGGACATATTCACCAGGTTTCCCGTTGCTCTCTCGCACCAAGAAGTCTCCTTGCTGTTTTAACAGCTCCTGGGCTTCTATTCTTGGAATTGCACCATGATACCAGTCTTGCTCTGCCAACGGTTTCTCAGTGGTTGATATTACATCAAAGAACTTGGGAAAAATATTGAAGAAAAATGTTACTATGACAGCACATTTTTAGAGTTTACTTTTACATGAAAAGCATGATAGACAACATTAATCTTTATTTCTGTATCTAAATTACGTATTTCTATTAAGAAACAAAATCAATGTTCTTATATTTACACAAAAGGGACACTAATCACATTTTTTTCTGTTACCTAAAAAAATAAATCTGTATCTATAAAAAGCACAACTTTATGGAAAAGTCCATTAAAACATATATTAATTTTCACTTGGCCCTGATGTTTTTCCTAATCCATACTGACCAACAATGAGCAGTGACTCTTCCTCACTCTTTTTCAAATGTTCTGAAATACTATAAACAATAATTCAAAATTAAGCATTTATTTATATAGAAACTTCTGAGACAAAACCGTAAGAAACTAAATTTTAAAAAAGCATTTGAATTGGATAAATTGTTTTCATACAATTTAAAGACCTCATACTAAATCAATCAATAGTTCTAAGAAGCATATTTTCCAGCATTTACATGACAGCAGGGGACAGACACCTGGGCATACTGTGCTTATGAAGCTGCACTGAGTTTCTGCAAGTATAATGATTATAAGATACTGCTTTCACCGGCTGTAAGCAGAAGGTAATGAGTTTTAATTTACAGTTTTGCATATTAATTTTAACAAGCTTACACTGTTTAAGCAAACACCTAGAAAAAACATTCTTTATTCCATTACCACTTTATATTTGTATGTTCTGACTAAACTGAGAAATCCTTAGTAAGGCTGTATGTCATTCAAAAGCACCACTATCAGAACTCCTACAAATTCTCAAAATCTGAATAAAATAATACACTGCATATTGCATCAGGAGTTGAATTATATGTGAGTGTTTTCCATGCAAACCTGCTGAAACACATTTTAGATAACAGAAAGAAGACACACACACCTCAGGTAAGGCACAGGTAGCAGATACAAACAAAACATGGTATTTTGACTGAAACTGTGCTACTGCTCTACCCTGATGAAACAAATTGGTTACATTTTCTCCTCTAAGCAAGGATGACATGATTATTTCCTTCACATAGGTTGGGGAAAGAGAACGGAAACATTCCTCTAGAGCATGAAAGAAAAAATTGACATGCTATAGATCTGGGCAGGGTAGAGGGCATCTGCAAATTTATTGTCTTCTCGACGACATACTCAGGTCAAGATGACCCAGCTAATCAAAGACAAACAAACATAAACACTAGGAGTCCTCAGAGAGGAAATAAATAGACCCCAAAATGCAGTCTACCGATAACTTGTTTCCAAATATATCAGCATATCCAAATATGTGAGCATTTGTGAACATTTCCAAATTTATAAGCATCGAGCAAACCCCAATTTTTGAGGATTTAATGAAGTCCCTCGTATGAAACATGCCTTTGTCTCTAGGTTTATGGCTATCTTTCCAAGTCATACCTTGAAATATATAGTTTATCTAGTCCAGGAACCTCAGAGAAAACAGGAGAGCATATTTAGGTGTCTGACTGGGCCTCGTTATTCTCAGACTTCAAAATTGGTTATCCAAAGCCCTGGGTGTCTCTTGTATCAGGGTTTATTTCAGACATGAGATTTGAGGCTAAAACAGTTACCAGCAAACCCATCACTAGAAAGAGTGAGCATGACTGATTACAGATTCAAAGCCAAGAAGGACCGTGTAAGAAAAAAAGTAACAGCTTGAACAGAAAGATAACAGAGTTTGTTAGATCAAAAGGATCAAAAGGTGTACTCCAAGGTACTGTATTTATTTGCATAATGAACTACTAAAACCCCAGAATATTGTTTGGCCAAGAAAGCAGTCATTTCAATTCCATCAGTTAAATACTTCTTAGATTAGAGCCGTCTCCCACTGTTAAATAACACTGAGCTATTCTCTTTCACAAATTCCTAACACAAAAAAATAAGTTTCCAGAGTATTATAAAAGGTTATTTACTTGAACTTTTTTTTTTTTTTTTTTTTTTTTTTTTAAGATGCTGAGTTTGACATAACAGAAAAAAAAAAGAAAAAAAAACCCTTTGCTAAACTATCGAGAAATTTTAGGGGGTTCAAGGTAGCAAAGATTTTGCCACATAAACACATTTCTACTTCAAAGGAAATGTTTCTAAGGATAAAAGGACAGTTCAGGGTTAATAAACTAATTCGTAGCCCTCACAAAGGAAGGTTAAAAAAAAGACATGTAATTCATTTCATAGTTTACAGAAGAGGCAGACACCAGATAATAACACCTGCTAATGTTCAAAGTAGGTCAAGTGAGTCACTGCTCAGACAAGTATGGTTATATCCCAGAATAAAACACAGAAAAATCTTATGGAAAAACAATGGAGCATTTTAGACATTGCTAACTACAGTGTTGTTTATGACACTAAGATCAACCTTCCCCTTTTAAAAATTTGTTTGAACTAATATTTATTTATTTAGAAGGAAACAATGAAAATCCCAAAATGTAGCCTGTGCTGATTGTCTCCTACCTTCCTTTGTCTTTATTTTTTATCTTATACCAAGGGTTAATCATAACCAAGGTTAAAAAAAAAAAAAAAAAAAAAAAAGCCTTTATTTTCTCTGATGAAACGACTGGTAATTATTCATGTTTTGAATGTTATTGATTTTTTTTTTTTTATGAACAAGTCTCACTGCTCCAACATATTTTCTGTATGATACAATATTCACCTTGACTGGCTTTGAAAGAAAACATGGCTGAAAGTCCAGAAAGAACAGTACAAGTGTAAGATATATAATCATTTTAATATTGATTTCAGCTCAATTTACCACTTAGCTCTAATGTTTATACTGCACTTTGTAGTTAGAATTAAATGGTTTAAATATAAGAAAGGTTAGTCTTTAAAAATGATAGAGTGGGAAAAAAAAAAGCTACCTTCTCAAAAATAGTTTACAATTCCTATCTCTTTTCTTAGTAAGTTTAAAGAGCAGTAAGGCACTGAGTTTGATTAACTAGACACATAGTATCCAGCTAAGAACAAATATGAACCCTAAGCCCCAGTGTCTTACAATTTCACTTCGGGGATGAGATGTTTTGCGCATTTATTTATACACAGAAGCAGTTTCAGAGGAGTGTTTCAGCAGCTTAAATGGCATGTTTTTTTGTTGTTGTTTGACTGTTTGTTGTTTGTTTTGTTAGTTTCAATTAAGTTAACAATAAGCAATTAACAAAATCACATGGAAGGAAAGGACACCACACTGAAATATTTTTACTTTCCCTCCCAACCTCCTGTTTTTCTTGTTTTCTTTTTTCTTCAACATTTTAATTTATTTCCATAGTTGGCTCATTGGTTACTTTGGCAAAGGGATGGCCTCGTATATTTCATCATACTTTTCTTTCCAAGAGGAGGGAAATACTCTCGTATCAATCATGCTCATTCTATTAATGTCCTCCTTTCTTATTCTGAGCCTCCTTCTCTCCCACTAATTAACAATCCATTGAAACAGCGGTTTTTCTCCTGGAGGAAAAATCAAGCAGTCCCTAGCTGCTGTCCTTATTCAAAAGGAAAATGGAGCAAAGACTACTGTATTGTTTTAACTTCAGAAAGAGACTATTCCTGTACTTACTCTATCAATGAAAAGAAAACAATAATGGGATTAATATTTTATTAAAATAGTAGCTTACTTAAAATTGTGCTTTCACATATATTCTAAGCTTAGCCTTTGTGTACTTGCTTATTTTCCATCCTTATACAATAAAAACATTTTGTCAAAAGATTTTTTCTCTCCAGTTTTAAAAGAGGCACAGAGAGAGTAGAAAGTAAAGCAGTACATTTAGAATGATAGTTTGAGACATTTCCCTGTAGAATATTCTGCCAATAATGAATCTAGCTCATTTGCATGTTCTAATAAATCATAGGAAACCAACACTTACTGCATCAAGAAAATTATAATTTTCAAGTATTTCATCCAAGAACAATCCTACAAAAGTAAAAATGCACTGACCTCAAAATTACAAGATAAAATCAATTATACTAAAAAAAAAAAAAAAACTCATTTTGTCTGGGGTAATGTTTTTTCTAGGATCATCATTATTAAATGTGAAAAAATAAAAATTACTTGCAGTAAGGGAAACAACGTGTGCAGTTACCTAAGTGGTAAAACAAAACAAAACAAAAAAAAGCTACTCATTTTATCTGAAGGGTAGAAGCTATGATACTATTCATTCATATTCTTTATTCTGTTCATACACAACACAGCATTAGCGGTGCAGAAAACAGTTGACCTTCTTGTGTTTTCTCTCTTCATTTGACTAAACTTACGTCTCTTGCTGTCACAGAAAAGTGGCTTGTATTTTGTTCAACAGAAGCCACCTGAATTCCTAACCTTGCTGTATTCTCTTCAAAACCATACTTTTTCACTGTGTTATTCTCAGAACTCTCTCATCCTCAGAGCCTGTAAATCATTTAAGTGCCAACACATAAATAACAGTTAAACTTCTGGATGCTTGAGGAAGTACAGCATTTCTCTATAAATTTATTCAAAAGATACGAATAGAAAACCACCTTAGTTCTCCTTAATTACAAACAGAATCAACTTCTCATAACCAACTATGGGTCTTTAGAATACCACCACATTTAAACCAAAATGTGGTTTCAGTTCTAAAGTTTCAATGCACTTAAAATACATGTTATGAAAACACAGTTAACATACCTTTTTCTATTTTAAAAACATAATTTATTTTATACATATTATTTTTATAATACACATTTTCAATAACCGGTGTGTACACTTTGATGATAGATATTAAGTTGTACATACTAGCTTATACATTTAGCAATTGGCAACGTTATATAATTTTCAGTGTGAAAAAGGAGAATAGCTAAACACATTAAGTGTTAAAAATTAATTTGTGACACAAATTTTGTCCATATATCTAGGGTTAGCTTTTCCTAACACACAACAAATTGCTAAAAACACACAAAAAAATGAAAACTGAAAACTGATTGGTTTGTACAGAGCCTGATTTTGAATTAATTTAAGTAATAGATACTCAAGACTACACTGTTACTCAGATTTGACTTTCTGCCTCAGATGACCCAATTCTGATCTTACTTCTCTAAGACATATTCCAAAGCTTTAGTAATCTTCTACCTACCATATATAACACCCATTCCCACTCTTTCACATAGGGAAACTGAGGCCACAACAAGGAGACTTAGAAACATCAAGAGAGACTTTATGTCCCTTGGAAAGATGCTGATGGGATGAGGAGCACAAGAAGTGCTCTCCTCAATCCTCCCAGCTGGAGACTGGGACCCAAGGAGGAGGTGGCGTATGGATCCAGTGAATGAGTGGCTGTGTGGCTGGTGCTGGGGTCAGGAGTGCTTCTGAGAGATGTGGCATGCTGATGTGGGATGGGGCACACCTGACCAAGTGGGGCAAGAGTGTTTTGGGCAGAAAGATGGCCAGACTCATTAGCAGGGCTTTAAAGGGATTCGGAGGGGGAAGTGGATGTATCTAGGACACAAAAAAAAAAAAACACTGAATGTCAATACTTTGGAAAACAGAGGGGAAACGCCTGTGAATCGTCCTATAGGAATTTGGAAGGACTCCTCTAAAAAGGGGATGAGGCCCATAGGCCAGCTGAAGTGCCTCTGCACCAATGCACACAGCATGGGAAACAAGCAGGAAGAGTTGGAAGCCACAGAGCAATTAGAAAACTAATTTAATTGCGATCAGAGAAATGTTGTAAAACAAATAACACAGCTAGAACATTGGAATGGAGGATGACAAGCTTTACAGGAGACAGGCTGGGAAGGAAGGGTGGGGGTATTGTCCTCTATGTTAAGAAATGGATAGATTGTGAAGAGTTCCCTCTGAGAAATAGCCAAGAGCAGTTAGAGAGCCTGTAGGTACAAATTAAGGATGAGACCAACAAAGGACATCTTGTGGTTGGGGTCTACTACAGTACACCTGCCCAAAGGGAGCCTATGGATGAGGCCTCCTTGCTCCAACTACAGGAGGCATCGCACTCACAGGCTCTCATCCTGCTGAGGGATTTCAACCACCCAGATCTTTGCTGGGAAAGCCACATGGCAGGCAGTAAGCAAACCAGGAGATTCCTGGAGTTCACTGAGAACAACTTACTTGTCCAGGTTTTGGACGAACTAACCAGAGGAGAAGCGCTACTGGGCCTGGTGCTCACCAGTGGGGAAGAGATCATTGAAGAGGTTAAGACTGGAAGAAGCCTGGGTTGCAGTGACCATGTCTGTGATCTCAAGGGACATGGGCCTGGCAAAGAGTAAAGTCAGGACCCCAAACTTCCAAAGAGTGAAATTCCAGCTGTTTAAAGGCCTAGAGGATGAGATCCTACGGGAAAATATCATTAGGGACAGAGGATCTGAACAGAGCTGGAAACTCTTCAAGGGTATTTTTCTTAGAGCGCAAGAGCTCTCTATTCCCCTATGTAATAAATCTCTCCCCTGAGACTCTATAGGTACATTGCTCGGAAAAGAAAGGCCAAAGAGAGCATATGGCCTCTGACAAATGAAGATGGAGAACTGGTAACAACAGACTTGGAGAAGGCTGAGGTACTTAACAACTTCTTTGCCTTGGTCTTCACTTGTGGTCAGGCTTCCCATACTTGACATGGTCCCACATGACATCCTAATTTCTAAACTGATATAATTATACCCATGTTTACATCAACTTCAAAGGAATTAATATTAATTTGGATTGGAATAAAAATTAAAATCAGGCATATATGTAATTTAAAATATTTTAATAAAAGCTAGTGAAAATTTGACTTTGACTGTCCCTGCTTTCATCTTAAATGTTATCTTGATGATCTTCCTCAAATTTTCTCTCTTTTTTTTTTCCTCTGAAGCAGTTATTTGTTGTTTTGTTTTGCTTTAAATTGTAAAAGATTCTGAACACATCCAAACAGACAAAGTTGTAGGCTATGTCTCACCTACATAAAGAACAGAGGTCACAGCAACATACATTCAAAATAACGTTATTATGGAGGAATGATGCATTTTTACAGTAATTAGAAGTTTTATAAACCAAAAACCATGATAATTTGAGATTTTGTTTCTCTCCAGGGATATGTTAATATTTTAGCTGTTTTTCTATAGAATTTCAACTATTTCAAGCAACTTCCACATTTTTCATAGGAAAAGTACTTCTGCCCTAATTTTATTTCATTACCATATTTATTACAGGGTACTACTGTATTATAGGGTGGGCCTGTGCAAACCTCCTTAAGTTCAACAAGGCCAAGTGCAAGGACCTGCATCTGGGCTGGCGCAATCCCAAGCACAGACACAGGCTGGGTGGATTGAGCGCAGCCCTGAGGAGAAGGACCTGGGGGTGTTGGTTGATGAGAAGCTCAATGTGTGGTTCCAGCCCTGAATGCCAACCGTATCCTGGGCTACATCCAAAGAAGCATGGCCAGCATGACGAGGGAGGTGATTGTCCCCCTCTACTCTGCCCTCATTAACCCCACCTGGAATACATGCTTTCAGCTCTGTGGTCCCCAGAACAAGAAGGATGTGGACCTGTCAGAGCTTCTCCAGAGGAAGGCCATGAAGATGATCAGAGGCTTGTCTCCTATGAAGACAAGCTGAGGGAGTTGGGTTTGTTCAGCCTGGAGAAGAGAAGGCTCTGGGGAGATCTAATAGTGGCCTTTCACTACTTACATGTGGCCTACAGGAAAGCCGGGGAGGGACGCTTTGTCAGGGAGTGTGGTAATAGGAGAAGGAGTAATGGCTTTACACTAAAAAGGGTAAATTTAGATTAGATGCAAGGAAGAAATTCTTTACTGTAAGGGTAGTGAAGCACAGGCACAAACTGCCCAGAGAAGCTGTGGATGCCCAGTCCCTGAATTGTACAAGGCCAGGCAGGATGGGGCTTTGAGCAACCTGGTCTAGTGGGAGGTGTACCTGCCATGGCAGGCGGGTTGGAATTAGATGGTGTTGAAGGTCACTTCCAACCCAAACCAGTCAAAGTTTCTATGATTATTCCATTCCTTTATCACCATATACAATGCTCCTATACATACACATTTGCGTGCACACATATACATATACGCAGTTGTAATGTCTTCCACCAATCTTGAATATTGGTTAGCTAAAATAAAGTTTAGTAGGTCCTTTAGTGGGTCCCTGGATGCAATCTTGAAATTAACTGATAAAATCTAAAGTTTATTCAATCTAAAATTTTCTCAAAAATACTATTTTGAGCTAAAGTTGTAGGTGATAAAATCACAATTAAAAGGTAATTTTCAAAATTTTGTCCAAATTCCAATTCTGACTTTATATCATTTTATTGGGAGCAGAAAGTGAGGAGAGGGAGGGGGAGAGGAGGCAGATAGCAGTTGGAGGGCAGGGCTCCTGTTCCACTTCAGTAAAACACAGCTACATGTCTAGGAGGAAAGTTTTCAAGTAAAATCTGACACCTCTGTAGATATTGTTGCATAATAGTATGTCATACTAGTTCAAGTATTTTAGGTATTATTGCATGCTTGTGCATGAAAACAAACGGAATACAAAAGCAGCTTTTCTTCGTCACACTTTGTTTCGTGTACTTTTTTAATTTGTTTTGGTATCTGGACAACAAGATAATTTCTCCATCCATTGATGAACATGAACAAAAGCCAATTATAAGAGATATTCAATGACCATTTTTAGTGGGGATTTAAGCAAGATGTTAATACCTAAATACATAAATTTACTGAATACTAAAACTACTGAAGAAGTAAATATATAAATATGTAGATATATATTTATTGTGTAATATAATTATTGCAAAAACGGTTAAAATACGGTTAACAATTTGATCTACTACAGAGTATTAGTATTGGTATGGTATATTCTGCGGCATTTCTAGTGAATCTGACTCACAGGAAGGAGTACTCTTAAAACTACAGCACCAGTCTGGATGCTGAAAAAATATATATATTTTTTCTGAACTGCAACAAATTAGTTATGCTAACAAGCTGTTATGAAACAATATTATTGTGTCCACTGGTCAATCAGAATCCTGTTTTTGAAAACATCATTTTAATCTACTTCTTGTCTATGTAGATGGAAATCTGTGATGTTTCAGAAAAAAAAAATCTTATTTAAGTTGTAAAAATAAGAGAATGTAGTACAAGATTAAGTTATGGATGCTACTTACTGACGATGAGCCCAGCATGGATTTTGGAGACCTTATAATTCCAGCTATGGAATGACGTATAGTGTCAAATCTTGAGACTTTGTCTTTCTTGTCCTAGGAGAAAAAGTAGTATCCCCAGTTAAACCAAGCAAATCAGTAACAGTTCACCTCTGAGCATTGATAGCTGAATTATTAGAGAATGTGGAATGCAGACTTACAGATTTTGTTTAAAAAAAGAGAGTGGCTGAGCCTCTATTAATACAAACCAGCAAGATTGTGTCAGCATCAGTGGGATCAAACTAAAACATAGTAGTTTAAGAGCAGACAAATTCCTTAAATATTTTATGCAATTATTTTAAATATCACTATTGTTAACTATAAAGAGAACTGAAATTCTTTAGTACTCTTAAAACAGAGCGTGCCCAGCTGGGTGAACTTTTTGAGCAGGTGGCTCTGTTACAAGAGGAACTCACCAGGCAACATAACATCCAGGAATCTGAGTGGGAGATTGATAAATGGTATCATTGGCACTGACATGGGCTGAGAAATAGCCTGCCTTAGGTCCTGGCAAGGGGAAGATAAGCTAGCTTCCAGCCTTGAACTCACAAAACTTGACTGACCCACAAAACAAGGGAGACTGGACCCTCGTCTCTGCTCGGAGCAGGAGGAGGATTCCTTTGCCCCTGACGTGCCCCTATACAACAGATACAATGCTCTAGGGCTGGAAATAGGAGAGTGTTTCAATAATGGGGACCTACGAAAGGGCAGCTGTGCAAAGTTGATCCAGTCAACCATCTCCAATTCAGCAGAAGTCAATGCAAATGCCCTTGTAACATGACTTATTCTGAACTCCGTACATTTCTCCATCTGTTTTATCATCAGCATCAAAGAATCGTTCAAAAAAAATTTTTACATTGACAAATTAGGTTTATTTCTTATAATTTCATCCTCAGAAACAGTCAAGAATCTTTAACGAACATATGCAAATTCATTAAACATTAAGTAAGAGATTGCACATTAGCAGCCTCATTCTAATTAGCTATACATTAACTAAAAACTATGAGAAATTGACAGTGGGGATAGACTACATCTGTTTGGTAGTATTACAAAGAAAGATAGGTTCAAAGTTTTGAACATACACCCTTGACTGAAGAAACTGAAAATCTGTTAATGTAATAAGTACAGTTTCATTTTATTCCAGGAGTTCTGAATAAGCACTAAAACCTGTTAAGTATGAAAAATTGTTTGACAATGACTACCAAATGCAATTTAGTATACAGGATATAGGTCTTAATAAAATAAATTAATAAAAACTATATAAATAACAAGAATTAAATTGGTTACATAAAGAAAAATCTTATTAAAAACAGGGGTACACACAATCTAATTTTATTTGCATGCTCGCCAGGTATGGAATGATCAACTCATTTCACACATCTCTTCAGAAGTGAGCCATCAGATTGAACTGTAATTATCCCTCTAATACTTAGATGACAGCAAAATATAAGTTACCAAGTATGGATGAATTCCATTACATTGCCCCTAAACAAACGCCTAAGTTTTCATTCTGGTTTACACAAATAGCATGCTTATTTAATGACAACATCAAACTACAAGGGTCTACATTCAGTACTTTCTCCTTACCAAAAAGGGTTTTTTAACAAGGTTTTTATCTGACTAAAAGTACCCATAAGACTCATGGACTGGGCCCCACCAGAGGACTTTGATAAGCATCGCCCAAATGATACATAAAGCATAATAGTCACAATCAAATCCAGTGAGCACTAAAAACATGGATTGAAGGCATAAAAATCTGCCTCTGTTCAAACTGCAATATTATAAATAGTTTTTAATACTTTCATAGCACATTCCGTCTGAAATACTGAAACTATTCTGTATCTTAAAAGAAGGAAAACGTAATTTGTTAGCTTAGCACACATTATCAAACACATGGCAAACACAACTCTATTATCCTCTAAACACAACTCTATATCCTCTACTGAGTTTATTTAATCCTTTTGAGTATTTTTAGGGCAACCTGAATAGAACTGTGTAACAGCAACAGCAGTCTCTCTCTCTCCCTCTCTCTCTCTCTCTCTGTCATTGCCCAGCTGCAGAGCAGCTTAGAAGGACCCACTAGATCTTGCAGGAAATCAGTTTTCACTGAGAACAGTATATTCACCAGTGCTACCAAATCAACCTCTTTACTTTTTTTTTTTTTTTTTTTTTTTTTAATGTATACTGCCTTACTGGTTGAGACAGGGTGTTAAAGTCTGCTTTCCAAATAAAAAGTCGATTCTCACCAAAGCTTATCTTCCCTTGGTTATCTTCACCCTACCCACAATAAATTTTGAGTCTGTTGGCCAAGGCCCTCAGAATTCAGTAAAGGACTTTGCAAACAAAATGATTATTTCAGGTCTTTAGGTTATTTTAAACTTCTGAGGGAAGCCAACAGAGAGCAGGGACTCTCTGTTTCCCCAGAAAGTAAAGTTCATTTTATTTCCACACAACACTCATTCCAATGCACACCAGGCATCCAACAAACCAGAACCACCATGATGACTATGTAGTCAGCACATGTGCTTCAGATACAGTTACAACACACATTACTGCTATTTGACGAACAAACACGAAACGGACAGTGGGAAGAGATTAGGAATTTGGCACCAGAAATGCTGTAAAAAGCAGTATGGAGTATAACACTCGCTAGTATACGCAGTACAGCTAATATAATGTATTAACTGATTCAGGTTCATTTTAGCTTGAACGAATTACTCTCTGAGATAATAGGAAAATGGTAGCATGATTTGTCACTTCCCTTATTTTTGCACCAGGCCAATTCAATTAAATAGAAAAGTAATCCCTGGGCCATAATATTTTATGCAAAGCCTGAATTACTGCAGAATAAATTATAGTTTACCATGAAAAAGTCAGGTAACTATGAAAATAAATGCTGTCATTACAGAACATTTTTAATGTATTTCTTTGGCTGTGTTTAAATGTACCTGTGGCACAAGAGCATATCGCGAAAGGAATTATGAAAAATGCATCTCCCTTTTAGCATACTCCTAACAACCCTCCAGAATGAATTAGCATGAGTCACTACCAGACCTGGGACTGTCACTTAGACCATCTCATACATCTTTTACTCACTGGACAGGTACACACTGAAATTCCTACTACTTACCCTAGAATGATACAAGTCTGGTGAACTATATGGAATATAAACTGTAAGTAACTTCTTGTCGTTATCCTCTTTGGCAAATAAAGCAAGGCATTACTGCTTTTTATTTCCAAATGACAGAGAAAGGATTTACTAAGACAAATTACTCATTTACTGAGCATACTATTGACAGCAGCTACTTGTAACCATCAGATCAGAGCGCTCTGTCCTGTTTTAAAAGCAATCAGTTTTGGAAGCAGCGGTGTCGTAACTCTACTGCCACAAAACAAGGAATGCTGAAACCCTATTCCCAATTGCATATAGCTCAGCCAGCCTTGTCACTGCAGTCATCTTTTTCATTCCTAATGCTCTGAAGTATTACCTCAGCTCTTTTAAAGAGACGTCATAGTCGAAGACAACCACTTTGGCACTCTTACTTCTTATTTTTCTTTTCTGACAAGATGCAGACAGAAAAAATGAAGAATGCACACAGAAGCGCGGGACTCAGAGCAGCTGAAAAACCCAAGTAAAGCATTCTCTGTTTTGCCCGAGGATTTCCTCAAGTGCATTTTTATATGCGATATGCAGAAAAACATGCTTCTGTATGTTGCTTTTTCACTTTACAAGACTGTGCAACGTGAATTCCTGTTAATTGTTTTTCCACTAGACCTTGTGTGGCCGTGCACTACAACTGTTCTATGAGGAAAAATCTCCCCTTTGCAAAGCGTGAAGTTCTTTCACTGGGCAAAAACACTGCCTATCTTACAGCACGGAAAAATAAGAGAGTAATAGCAGTAGTGTGACACAATCAAAATGACAAGGCCGTAAGAATCATATGCACAGCAGCATTTTGAATCACTGCAAGCAAGACAAAGGAACAGGGCAAAAGATTTTGCTTAAATTGAACTGCATAATGTTAAAGCCCTAAAGAGCTTTTTAGCTGTGTGAATCCAGAGAAATGGCTGTATCATAGAAGTTATTATAAAAGAAAAATAATATATACTCTTTTAAAAAGCAAGAAAGTAAGAAGCTCTAAAGAAATATAAGATAAAGACAAAACAGTATTAAAGCTTCTGAGGGACAGACAAATACTATTATCTCTACTGATCAAAAGGCAGAAGATTAGCAATAAGAGGGACAACTTACAATGCAGCATATATTGAATATCGCTAAAAATCCTAGCCAGACACACACCTATTGGTGATACAAATAAGACAATATTTTAATTCAAAGAAAGACATGCCTAATGTGTCAGATATGAAACATCAGCATGAATACTGAGTAGACTTACAAATGAAAGTAGAGAACCTTTAGAGGAAATTTAAAAGAAATACGATAATGACTCTACGACTAAAAGAAAAGACATTCCCAGAAGAAAAGGAGATGACAACTGGAAGAACACAATCATTGAGCATGATACTCCTGGTTCTGAGGTTTGGCTGGGGAACTGGTCCTCAGAGATTCTGATAAAAAATATTTCAGTAAAGTGCAAAAGCTCTAAGATAAAAAACCGGAATGGAGGAATTCCTGGTAGTTATTGCAAATGATATGTTCAATGAACTTTTGGTTAAAAGCAACACACTAGACAGTATCTGCCAGAGCAATTAAGATGCTCCCCTTTGAGTGAAGTGAATGCTAGCTTCATTTCTGGTTTAAAGATATGATTTCCCTGATGAAAAACGTGACAGAACAACATTCCTTTTAAAGCTTCAAATTTAGATAATGTGGAGAATGATGAAGATTTTTGCTCTGAGAAGGCTATAGATGCCTGGCATGAGAATGGAGTTGTGTGATTTATAAGCAAGAGTTCTTCAATGCATCTTTAGACAGAGTCATTTTCTGGAGATGATCCTCTGCATTATTAGTCACTTCAGCAGTGGAGAAAAAGAATTATTTAGGAGGCCTCAAAAACATGCTACAAACTTAGAATGTGACAGGAATTCTGGCCTGCCTACTGATGACTGAATATACTAACCACAAAATCTTTATCTTGAATACCTTCTTTATAGGTATTGGCACATACTAATCATCTGTTATACCATTAAAGGACTGGTAAAAACAAACAAAAAAACACCTGAACATACAGTAGAACATACCTGATGTCCCTGAAGCCTGTCCTGTGATTTGATTTCAGAAATAAGACTAATCTCTCACCTCAAAAGGCTTCACCCCACCCCACCCACCCCCCTCCCTCTCCCACCTATGACAGAACTGGGAATCTTAGAAAGACCAAATGTACAAAACCAGAAGAGGAATCATGCTATGTTTAGCAAACAAAAATGGGTATTTTAAACTACTGACATGGCATCCACACACAGAGACAGCTGCTGGCTGAATATGAACTGATTGTTTAAGTTGAGTAGATCATCTATCTTTGGAGTGCCTTCCCAGGAATAATAATTTGCATTTTTTTACCTTGCTATTGTAGGTATCTAGAATTGAGGACAGCACTGTGCAGAGCCATGAAGGCGTAACATAAAGTCATTAAAAATAAGAACATTCAAAGCTAATTAAAAATAACTCAAGTACACAGTTAAACCAATTACATTCAAAAATAATTTCTGGATAAGCTAGTATTTTCTGTTTTAAATACAAGTAACACCTTCCAAAGCAGCAGAAATGATGCATAATTGATGTACACATATTGTTAAACCCTGCACTCAATGTAAATTCATGTTCCACCTTCTGAATCACATGGCTTAAAAAGCACAGGCTTGCCAGAGTGAAATTTAAGAAGAGCTTTATATTCTCAGACCAAAGATACATCTCAGGCCACTCTAACATCCTGATGGTCTATAAGAAAATGACTGTGGTAATTCTTCAAAGCATTTCCTCATCCTCTGAAGACTTATAGTGCAAGATAAGCCTGTATCAAAGTTTTTACATGTGATAGTTATGGAAGGATTTTCCTTCCAGATTTTTTTTCAAGCTGCTTTCTGAATCTTTATAAATATTACCATTCCCTGCTGTGACAAACAGTAGCACAACTTAATTACATATTTTTGAAGAACACATTTCCTTGCTGGTTTTGATACTTTTGCCTGCTGCGTTCATTTGGTGGCCCTACTTGCTGCTTCAGAATAGGCATTGAACAACCATTATTCCATATGCGCTTTCTCCATTTATTCCGTATTCCGTATGTACCACATCTTCATCACATTCCCCTTCAGTCAGCTTTTTCAAGTCTGAAAAGCTCCATCTATTTATTCACTAATTCTACAGAAGCTTTTCCACATATCTGAGCATCCTACATCAATTCTGTAACTACAGGATCTGAAAATGTAAGGCAAGCTTTTCTAGGTACACAGCAAAAGGACAAGCTGCAACAATCAGCAACAATTCCAGTCACAGTCTGGAAAAAAAAGATCACAATGAGGAAGGTGATTAAATGTGGACAATTCCCAGAGAGATTTCCATTATTGAAGCTGCTCAAAACTCAAATGCAACAAGACCCTTTGCAGCCTGACACAACGTGAAATCTCACCCTACTTTCAGCAAGGCGCTGGACTGGACAGTGTCCCTGAGTTCCCCTCAAATTTCAATTATTCTGCAGTTCTACAATATTCAGGAAGCAGATACACATCAGTTTACACAAAGATGTTATTCTCTGTTCTCAATTCCTTTGCTGGTAATTTCCAGCATATCTGGGGGGTTTGATCACTAAGTAGATAGTACCCTGATATTTTCAGGCACACTTAGACCTTGTTTTGAACGGCAACTCAAGAGTTCATTACTAGTATATGTGAAAAAAGTCACTGTTGTTACAACCTCGTCTGTAGGAGTGGAATTAGACAATATAAACCTACTATTAAAAAATACGTATCAATAATTCATATAATTCATAACAAGTCAAGGAATTTTCTCAGCTTACTATCACAAAATACATGCATTAACTCCAAATAAGCTTTTCTGCGTCTGTGGTTGCTTATATGCATGTACATTTAGAGACTCCAGTAAAAACAGGATAAAACGGGGAAAAAGTGGGAAGATTAGACATTTATGCAAATATTAAAGTATTAATCATGACTCTCATGCAATGCGAGTGCTTCACAGTTACCAGTATCTTAAAAGTGCAACAGAGCCTAGAAAGTCGCGGAGGTTGTTTTTTGTTTGTTTGCTTTTTGGTCCTGAGAAACAGCAATAAAAAGGAAATTAAACAAGAGACTGGCAAACTATTTGGAGATGAAAACCTGAAACCTTCCACTGATTTTACTTAAAGTCTCAGGTTTCAGCAAACAATCTACCTAAAAAACTAAGTTGTAAAAAAGAAATATGAATACTATGATTTGTTCCTTTGATTTCTTTTTGAATGACTAACAGAACAGAATGTAGAGTTAAATTATATAGTCTGCACTATATTTTCTGTTTTAATTAGAGTATCAAAGGACCAATTTTTCAAGCTATGTATGAAATGTCAGCAAAATGTCACCTTCATCTTCGAAATGATTAGTAAATCTTCCAAACCCACAAATACGTATTAGAGGTCTTTACAGAAGCTGAGTACCTCTTCATGATGGCTAGCAATAACATTTTTAGAGACATGGCACATTTTAATTATTATATACGAAACAGCCTTTTTATTTAAAAAAAAAAAAAAAGTGATTTTGATTTCACCTAATTATCATCAAGAATGTCAACTGTGCTCTAGGGATGATGATGTGTTAATGCACCTTTCCCAAGCTGAGGTACTGCAATCATGTCCAGCAGCTATCTTTGTGGAAAACAAAAAGTAGCCACACAAAAGCTTTTGCAAGGCAGGTAAAGAGGCACACAAAGTTCACTAAGCAATTCGTGTTTTGCTTAATAAAAATATATCAATACCATCAATTCCTAACACATCTCCATCCCTTGATTGCATAATGCTGCAAAATAAAGAACTGATTATAGTAAATCTCCACCTGGAGCTCAAGCATTCAGCCATGGGGTCCCCAGAACAAGAAGGACATGCAATTACTAGAATGAGTCAAGAGGAAAGCCACAAAGACAATCTAGGGGCTCTCCTATGAATACAGGCTGAGGGAGTTGGGGTTATTCAACCTGGAGAAGAGAAGGCTCTGGGGAGATCTGCTAGTAGCCTTCCAGTACTTAAAGTATGCCTACAGGAGAGAGATGGGGAGGGGCTCTTTTAGGGAGTGTAGTGATAGGACAAGGGAAAATGGTTTTCATCTAAAAACGATTTTAATCTTGAAGTCTTTAAGGTCCCTTCCAATCCAAACCATTCTATGATTCTATGATAATGACAATTTAACAGGCCAATTCAGATTTATGAATTCTTAAAGCCAAATCTGGAATGGATAGATATTTTTGAAAACCTAATTCCATTACCTCATTGTATTGGGTTTACATGAAGAGGGTTTGGTAGCAGTAGGGCTGCAAGGGAGGCCTCTGTGAGCAGAGCCCAGCAGCTGCCCCATGTCAGAGCAGAGCCAGCTCCAGCTGCTCCAAAATGCACCTGCTGCTGGACCAAGCTGAGCCAGGGAGTGATGCTGGGTGGGCCTCTGGGAGAGCAGAGTAAAAGGAATGGAAAAAACAAACAAACAAACAAACAAACAACAAAAAAAACACCTGCTGAGCCACAGTAACTGGGAGAGTGAGGAGTGAGAAGCAGCCCTGCAGCCCCCCAGGTGAGTGCAGCAGGAGGGCAGGAGGTGCTCCAGGCAGGCAGCAGCAGTT
>NC_048926.1:59740031-59812697 GCF_011077185.1 Oxyura jamaicensis | reverse complement strand
GCAGGCAGCAGCAGTTCCCCTGCAGCCTGTGCAGGGAGAGGCCCCTGCTGGAGCAGGCTGTCCCCCTGCAGCCCATGGGTCCCACATGGAGCAGATCTCCACGCTGCAGCCCGTGGAGGAGCCCCCGCTGGAGCAGGTGGATGTGGCCTGGAGGAGGCTGCGGCCCATGGAGAGCCCCCGCAGGAGCAGGCCCCGGGCCGGAGCTGCAGCCTGTGGAGAGGAGCCCACGCAGGAGCAGGGGGGCTGGGGGGAGCTGCTGCCCATGGGGGACCCGTGCTGGAGCAGTTTGCTCCTGGGGGATGGATGGACCCCATGGTACAGAGCCTTGCGGGAGCAGTTCCTGGAGAGCTGCTGCCTGTGGGCAGCCCCCGCAGGCTCAGTTTGGGAAGGACGGCATCCCGTGGGAGGGACCCCACGGGGAGAGGGTCAGAGAGGGACCGTGAGGGAATGGTGGAGATGAAGCATCATGGACTGACCGCAGCCCCCATTCCCCTTTTCCCCTGCACTGAAAGAAAAACTTCTATCTTTTCACATACCCTTGCAGTTCACCACAGAAAACTACTAAGCTGTTGAACCAGCAGCTGGTCACAGACCATCTGCCAGGACAATGTCTTGCTCAACATTCTGGCTATGCTGCTGCTCGAGAAATCCAAGAATCAGCAGCCAAAGAGCAGTGAATGAACTACTCCTGTTGTTCCAGGCAAGGAGTGACCAAAAAAATCTGAACCACAGTCAAGAATGGATGTGAGGTAGAAGCATACAAGCGTACAAGTGCAGTTGGAAGGTATTATACTTTTTCAAATACTCTCCCTGTTTCCAAACATTCTCATCTTCCTAAGCCAAACATAATTTTTACCCTAGAAACTAAAGTTTATGGTTTGGCTGCTACACACACACCCTCCTTTCTACTGTGAGATTTCATGAATGTGACCTGACATTTCAAGAATATAAACAAATTTTAAAATAGCATAAAGCTCAAGGTATATTAGAGAAAAAATGGTAAGAGAACATAAACATGCAAAGTAAGCCAACAGTGTGGACGTTTTATGTTTCCATCCTCTAAACATTACAGTTTGTCAGACTCCTCTGAAAAGCACATGCTTTAACAGCTAACAGTACATCTGCAGCCACAAACCATTTGAAGTTAACTAGGAGTTCTTTAGGAGTTTCTTTGACGCAAAGAGGCCAGTTTTCTTTTGCACTTTATTACTATAAACATCCAGTTGACAGATTCTGACGTGTGACCTAAACGCTATAGAAGAACAGAGAGAGGGAGTGACACTAATGTTACTGCCCTAGAGTTCTAATCAAGCTCAACAGTGAAGCTGTCACTTGAGGTGATGAAGTCTTCAATGTGAAATATGCTTTAAATTTGATTATATACATACATGTAAGAACACACTGACACTGAGAGATCTTGCTATATCCTTTTCAACTTAAGCAGCAAAACCCAAAAGCTAAACTATTAAGAAAATTCCTGATAAGATAATGGAAGAAACAGATTTTAAACAGATTTCTTTTAAATACACACAGATGTTACACTGCATTACTAATACCTGGAAACTTTTCCAAGTTACACTTCTCCAAAATAAGCATGGCAAATACATGATAAGCAGGTGGTCAGACCCAGTCAGCTTGGGTTTATGAAAGGCAGGCCCTGCCTGACTAACCTGATCTCCTTCTGTGACAAGATGATGCACTTAATGGATGAGGGAAAGGCTGTCGATGTTGTTTACCTGGACTTCAGCAAGTCATTTGATACTAATTCCCACAACCTTCTCCTGGGGAAACTGGCTGCTCATGGCGTGGACAGATGTACTGCCCACTAGGTAAATGGGCTGGATGGCCAGGTCCAAAGGGTCACTGTGAATGGAGTTAAACCCAGTTGGCACAAGTGGTATTCCCCAGGACTCACATCAGGGCTAGTTTCAACATTTTTATCAACAATCTTGATGAGAGTATCAAGCGCACCTGACAGTAAGCTTGACAATGACACCAAGTTGGGCAGGGATGTTGATCTGCTTGAGAGTAGGAAAGGATCCCCTATGCAGAGGGGTATGGATAGGCTGGACTGATGGGCTGAGCACGGCCAAATGCCAGGTGCCACACTTGGGGCACAACAACCCCCTGCAGCAGTACAGGCTCAGGCAAGAGCGCCTGGAAAGTTGTGCAGCTGAGAAGGACCTGGAGCTGCTGGCCAACACCCAGCTGAACACGAGCCAGCAGTGTGTCCAGGTAGTCAAGAAGGCCAATGGCATCCTGGCCTACATCACAAATTGTGGGGCCAGTGGGACTAGGGAAGGGTTTCTCCCCCTGTACACAGCGCTGGTGAGTACCCTGAGTACAGTGTTCAGTTTGGGGGCCCTCTCTACAAGTAGTAAGCACATTGAGCTGCTCGAGTGTATGCAGACAAAAACGCTGGTGAAGGGACTAGAAAACAAGACTTATGAGGAATAGCTGAGGGAACTGGGGCTGTTTAGTCTTGAGAAAAAGAGGCTGAAGGGAGACCTCATTGTTCTCTACAACTACCTAAAAGAAGGTTGCTGCAAGTACGATATTGGTCTCTTTTCTCAAGTGACAGGTGATGGGACATGAGGATATGGCCTCAAGTTGCACCAAGGTAGGTTTAGGTTAGATATCAGGAAAAATTTCTTTATGGAGAAGGTGGTAAGGCATTGGAACAGGTCGCCCAGGGTGGAGTCACCATCCTTGGAGGTGTGATCCTCTACGAGATGTGTGGATGTAGTGCTTGCTGGACATGGTAGTGTTAGGTGATGACTGGACTTGACAATCTGAAGGGTCTTATATGATTCTATTTGACTAAATTCTGATAAAACATCAACTGATCAATTTTCCTCTGCCAAAGATGGACATCAGTGTAGAACAGTTTTCATACACAAAATTTTCCACAAAAGACATTCAGACAGACTGTGGTTGTGCCTCTTAGCAGCAAATCACAATATTCCACAGTTAAGTCAATGACTACTTCCTCAATCGAATTCTAAAATTTTAGTTGGCCAGTAGATAGCTAAACTTTTAAAAACAGTTGACATATAACTCAAACTAACAAATTTACTTAAGGACTAATAGATCTTCATTACAAACACTGAAGTAATAAACACAGATAAAGTCATCTCCTGCTGATATATGTTCAAGACAGCCACCAAAATTATACAGTTAGAAAAAAAATGTGAAAGACAGCTATATGAGCTAATAACATGAAGCCACAGAACCTCTAGGCTCTATTTAGCACAAACAATTTACAGTGTAGGTGGCTGAAAGACCAAACTACACACACAGCGCGTCAAACAATGAACTCAGCAGATTAAGCAGGTACAAGCACAGCTTACTGGCATTTTCATTTGAGGACCAGAAATGTTGAACTATAATTCCTAGCAGTCTCTGCCATGTTTAGTAGCTGAAGTAAGGAAATGGTGCAGATCATTCACAGCTGTCATAGGCACATTGTCAAATCCCTGGAGAGCAGCATACATGCCAAAAAATGCCACCTGGAGCTTGAAATGATCTTCACTAACCACAAGCTTAAAATAACAGTAGTAGGCTTGTCAAAAATCTATGCATACATACATATCCTGCAGACTAAGAAACAAAAGCAGTTCTCCTTTTTTCACAAATAGAAAAAAAAAAAAAGTAAAAAAAAAGTTGTGGTTGTGTTAAACCTCCAAAAATTAAGATAGGAAGCCAAGCCACACTTCAACAAGGCACAACATTAACTGTTTCAATCCTTTCTTCCTAACATGCACAGGCAAAGCTCCTTCGGTCTCTGTGATGACAGTATCATCAGTATCCTGACAGAATGTGATCTCATGCAGAGAATCTGGTAATTTGGAGGGTGGGGATTAGAAGGCAAAGAGAAAAATTACAACATATAGTCACAAGCAGGTAATTACTGCTGCCATGGAAGCTAGTCTTAAGATGTTCCACAAACATACAGGGAAGACCAAGAAGGAGTAAGGGGGCAATGAAAAGAACAGTTTGAGAAATGAAAAACAAAGTTTCACCTGTCCTCAGTTCAAACAAAGGTTCCCTCCAAAATGAGATTTTCTAAGAAGGACTGCATATTTTTAGTTTTGCATTTCCTATCTAAAAGTGAAGAGACAGAATGACAACTGAAGCAACTATCTGGATGCTGTCAACAGCATAAAGTGAAAACAAGCTAGGCAAACAAGCACTCTGTGGTGCCTTGGTCAGCCAGGTGCGAACAAAGAGGGACCCTGGTCGGCAACCAAGGCAGACTATTGTACCAACACAGGGTTATGCAGCCCAAAAGATATCTAGATACAGCATTTACAAACATAGCATTAGTCAAATACAGAGTTTTGTTAGTGACTGGGCTTAGTATACAGCTCTATCCCTTTAAGTAGAATACATTAGACAGTAACAGAAGGAGCGACTAGTCTTTCCACAACTCATTATTTTATATTCAAAGAGCCAGTTTGAATTTGGTTGGTTTATCGTCTCAAATACATACACACTGTAACGTCTGCTAAAGAAACGTGTCTGACAGATCTAGTGGTCAAACCCAGATTTTAGACATTTAAACCCAGGGAAGCCTTGTCTCTGGAAAAGGATTAGAGGCAGCTATACCCTGAAGTACCAACAGCTGTTAGCAGAACAGCAGCCAGAAGTCAACATCTAAGGAACAGAGAACCTTGGAATTCACAGATAACTGCGTGTCCGTACAGCGTTCGCAGGACAGCAAGAACCAAACATGTAATCACTGCATGACTCCCAGGCCCTAGGTGGGGACTTGTGACCCAACTTCAGCAGAAATCAATGCACAGGAGACAGGACTCCATCCGGGGCAGGTGGAGAGCGCTGGCAGGAGGACCCAGGTTTTCCCCTGGACTCCAAGGAAGTTCCTGGAGGCCCACGAAGAATACAGTCTTCTGTCTCCCACTATGTGAGCACACGAGAGTTGTGCTGTCTGTAAGTTTATTAACATACTGTTCTGACTGGTTTAAGGAAATGTTTATTGGATTCCGCACTCTCCACATCACGACCCAGAAACTGGCACCTACCAATGAACATCTCTCTCGTGGCTGGCATGACTGACTCTAAAAAAGCCCCTCTGACAAATGCTATGCCAAGAGACTTGAAATAGCATTATACAAATTTCGTGATCTGACAGGATTTTAAAACATTTTTTTTCCCCCGGTGTTATTAAATATGAACTGGCAATTCTGTTCTGTTTTGAATGTCGCATTGTGAGAGAATACATCCATTTTATTACAATAAAATGAAGCTTCATGGAACTAGCCCCGAACAGCTTCAGAGAGACAGGACACAACAGGCTCGGGATCGGCATTTACATTAGCTGTATAAAAGAAAAAAACTGACACTTTCACAAACAGGAAGATTTTGTAGCATGCCTAGATTAGAATTTCATCAGGTACTTCTATTTGACAGCTAGCACAGTCAAAATTTGATGTTTGCTTTTGTTTTTCACATATCCCTGCACCACTTCATTAATAAAATCAACCTGCATATTGAGAGATAAAATGATGCAACAACTTCATGACAGCTGCAACAGACAACTTTTGCAGAGCATCTGAGGTAGGCTTAAATGAGAAATGCTTGTAGGACACCAATTTAAAATTAAGCTAATAGATACTGGCATAAGTACTGGCAAAAAAACAGATGCATATAATGCACAAATAGCCAGTATTTTTTCAAATGAAGGAAGAAGCAAACCAATGTAGTGTCAGAAGTTTCTACACATTACATAAACATTTCTGCAAGCACTTGCCTATTTAAACAACAGATGAACAAAAATGCAAGCCCCATAAATAGACAATGTTCAAATTCTGCTCCAAATATAGCCTACTCTTGGTTGTACTCATGTCATATCTAATATCACAGCTGTATAGATCACAAACACAAAGGAGACTGTTCTGAAAATACAGACATCAAAGAGGAAAGATTCAGCCTGTAAGTCTCAGTAATGGTACCAGAAACAGCTTTCAATACTATCCAAAGTAAAGTGCATATACTGCATCTAAGGAGGCTAATTAGGTAGCTCTTATCCTGTAGAGCTCCAAAAAGGCTTTGGGTCGTTATGCTCAGTGGTCAAGAAAATAAATTTTTCACTTGTCTTAGTCATTACTCACTAGAAGGTGCATATGCAACCACGGGATCTCTTCTGAAAATTCATCAGTGTTTCCTACACAGCATCCTCAAACTGCATATCAAATCAAAAGCAGGTCGGTCTCCTTTGTGACAGAAAGAGGCTTCTTTTGCTTCCCCTTCACCCCCATCCCACAAAAAAAAAAAAAAAAAAAAAAGAAACAATACTAACTCCAGATTATGAGTATAGTTTTATGACTTAATGTTTCAACTTCGTAAGTATGCTCAAGGAATTAACTGAAATGATACTTTAGTCATCTTGATTGAAAATCCTTATCTTCTCATAAGTTTTCACTGCGTATTGTAAAGCTACATCTCATTACCACACTATCCCTGAGATATTGCAATGCAATGATCAAATTCCAGACTCAATGATCCATAAAAATAATGCTAACTTGCACTGATTAATTAATTAACACACAAAAGTCCCACAGACCCAATAGATCTACCACACAAAAGCAGAGAGCCACAGACTTGGGTACAACCACAATGGCTCAAAGCAGAGCTTGTGTAACAATGCCAGTGATCATAAAGAGGATGTTTCACCAGCAAGAACAGCCTTAAAAGAAAACAATAAGATTTTTAAGAAAAAATGTGATTTATCACCCAATACAAAAATTATCTGAAGATGAAACATCTCTTCATTAATGGTATATATGCAGTTGTCACAGAAGAGACATACTTTGGGTTGGAAGGGACGTTCAAAACCATCCAGTTCTAACCCTCCTGACATGTGCAGGGACACCTCCCAACAGATCAGGCTGCTCAAAGCCCCATCCAGCCTGGCCTTGAACACCTCCAGGGATGGGGCATCCACAGCTTCTCTGGGCAGCCTGTGCCAGTGCCTCATCACCCTCTGAGCGCGGAATTTCCTCACTATATCTAATCTAAACCCGCCCCCTTTTAGTTTAAAGCCATTGCCCCTTGTCCTATCACTACATGCCTTTCCATGTACTAGCATAGCCTGGACCTTGCAACAACCATCATTAAACAAGGACAATTATACTGTAACAAGATTCTACTACAAAACGCCTGCAATTCCCACCCATGGCTTCCTCTTTATGTCCACACCAAAATTATACAGTAACAGCCAATTTTTACATCAAAAAAGGGAACATAAGCAAACTACATTTCTACCAGCTGTTCTGAGCCTCCATTTTCCTTGAGGACAGTTGTTACTGTTCCAAACTAATGAAAAGCCTCTACACCTAAAACACATATATATTTAAACACAAGTTACTTTTACCTTTTATTTATTTAAGAAGAACTCTCCAAGCAACTCTTTCCTCACTTATAAAAAAAATGCAAAATTCATTTTCAGTTGTAGCACAACGTTATTGCACACCTGGGTGTGTAATGACTGCTCAGTCACAGGAGATCCTTTTACATCAGCTTTGCTCCTCTTGAATTGTGACATTCTTTGCTCACTCAGAATGAATTCAGCATAACAATTAACAGGTTCTCTGTTCTAGAAAGCTGCTAGCAGATAAAATTAAAATTCCAGGTCACTGTGATACAGAAATTGTCAAGACTGTCAAGCATCTCTTTTAAATCCCCCTCCCAACATATCCAAGTTTCCATTTCTGTCTCCTACCTACAGTTGTTTTCCTTTTTATCACAGTCAGTAAGTAAATGCTAAATACCGGTTTCCAGAGTAAGATAATTGCAGTCACATTAGCCACTGTGAAAGTCTGCATTTTTGCAAAGTTTTGGCAAAACTAGGTAAATTTGATTTAAAGGGGGGATTCCAAAAGTTCATACTACATATAAACCCAAACACTGAGCAATTTTATTTTCTTGTAGTACCTCAGTCCATGATTTAGCAATCAAACAAGTAATCCTGAGGCCCATCAAAACCAAAACTTTGCAGATACAGTTCCTGATTGTTTAAATTCTCAGGCTGTACCACAGGCATGCTGTATTTTTTCCTTAACATACCATTTATGCTTTCATATGCTCAGTGTGCTTTCATATTTTCAGTGTGCTCAGGTGGCCAAGAAGGCCAACAGCATCCTGGCCTGTATAAGAAACAGTGTGGCCAGCAGGGCTAGGGAGGTGATCGTCCCCCTGTACTCTGCTAAGGTGAGGCCGCACCTCGAGTACTGCGTTCAGTTTTGGGCCCCTCGCTACAAGAAGGACATGGAGGTGCTTGAGCGAGTCCAGAGAAGGGCTACGAAGCTGGTGAGGGGCCTGGAGAACAAGTCCTACGAGGAGCGGCTGAGGGAGCTGGGCTTGTTCAGCCTGGAGAAGAGGAGGCTCAGGGGTGACCTTATCGCTCTCTACAGGTACCTCAAGGGAGGCTGTAGCGAGGTGGGGGTTGGTCTGTTCTCCCACGGTGCCTGGTGACAGGACGAGGAGGAATGGGCTAAAGTTGCGCCAGGGGAGTTTTAGGTTGGATGTTAGGAAGAGCTTCTTTACCGAAAGGGTTGTTAGACATTGGAACGGGCTGCCCAGGGAAGTGGTGGAGTCACCATCCCTGGAGGTCTTTCAAAGACGTTTAGATGTAGAGCTTAGGGATATGGTTTAGTGGGGACTGTTAGTGTTAGGTCAGAGGTTGGACTTGATGATCTTGAGGTCTCTTCCAACCTAGAAATTCTGTGAAATTCTGTGATTCTGTGATATAACACTTGATGAATCACTGTGGCAACACATACTGAAAAAGGCAAAGTCATAGCTTCAAGGAAACATTCTCTCTATAGGAATTCTACTATTCTACTAACACTGATGACATGTAAAATATTACATGCAGGTTCAAATTTGCAAGTTTGTTCTTTGTGCATGGGCCAACCAGCCTGATTTCATCCCAGCCCTGGGTGCTGCACTCCGGCCTAAGGAAGTTACCTGCCTCCAGCTCCATCTCTGGCTCTGCCTCCTGGATGGACCTCTCCTTTGTATGTTGTAGGTTTCTGCAGGCCTGTGCTTGGCCCTGACCCCTGGATGGACTTTGGACCCACGTTATGGCCCTGACTCCTAGATGGACCCTGAAATTAAGTTCATTGCTCAGTTGTCTCTGAAGCCACTCACAGACCCTCATAAAAGCATCTGTTTCTGACCCCTGTGCTCAGACCCTGGAATACGGTGCCGAACTGCTGAGGGCATTGCCCCTCTGGGGTCACTTTCATCTCCAGGATCACCCATCCTCTTCAAGCAGCTGGCCCTCACTGTGGCCTAACAACTATTGAAGACTCATGTCCCATCAGATCTCTTGATATTGCATAGAAGAAGTTCAATCATGAATAGAAGAGGTACAATCATGAATAACATCGAGAAGATGACTTCTCAGTAACTTGATTACCATATATCACAGGTTACTCTGATACACTAACAAAGTAAACAACTATAATCTCATTTAGCTCAAAATGTCATGCTCATGAATCTTAGTAAAATTGCCAAAGGTTAATAAGAAGTCAAATGAAATACACGTACCAACTGATTTTATTAACTCCCTAAAAGGGTTTATAGAAAAGAAATTATTTAACTAAGAACTCTAGTTGTTCATGTAAATCCTGAGATTAGGAATAAGGGGCTGGTTACAAGCACATGGTATAGAGATTTTCTAAATTCGTCATCTATTAGATGTAAAACTTGTTCCCAAGAACAACGTCCTCTGGTCCTCTGTTTTTTATTTGGCTGAGAGAATCATAAGGATTTCTGAAAGAGGACACATCCTTTTTTTTTTTTTTTTTTTTTTTTTTTCAGCAAAGGCCTTTTCTTTAAAGGTACTGAGTGACTGAAGAAAAGTTAAAGGCAATCAAGTCTTTCTTAGCTACTCTATCATTAAGTCGTGGTGATTTTTTGTTTTAATTCAGTTGTTTGCTTGTGCTTTGTTTTTTTAAGAGTTGTACAGATTTCTGTCCTTCTCTTTTCCAGACAATGAACCCTTGTTTTCTGCAACTACAAGGCTGACAAAAAGAGAATTTTATTTTAATTATTTTGTTTGCAGAAAAACTTCATATTAACTTTTAGAAAACAAGCCTGCTTTTGGCCCACGTGATCTTAGAGGAGGAATATATATATACATATAAATATATATATATATGTATAAAAGTAACAGTTCCAACAGTGCACCAAACAATTGTTTTTCAAAAATGACTCTTTTCCATGTATCTTGAATACTCCAAGCTGTTTTTTTTCTTTTTCTTTTTTTTTTTTTTTTTCTTCTTAGCATGAGGACCTTAGTTTCTAAAACTCCTGGGTATCTACTGTTATCTTGATGCAAACATCATTGCCTTTCTCACACTACCAAATGCAATGGTCAATTAAAAATGTTTTCTGTGTCCTGTTTCTGTACCTTCGTAAAAAGAAGCTGAGACAAGTAATCCTGGGATTTTCTGACTGGATTACGATGACCATCACATCTCAAATGGTATTTTTCCTCTCCTACCATTCAAGACATTTTTGATTCAAGAACTGAAAAGTGCCTGTAGGAAAGTAGGTTTCATTTCTTTTTATTAGTCTCTTCATGGCTTAGAGTATCCAAGACATCTACATGGGGCTGACATACTCAGTCACAGCCTGAGGTCAGACAGTAAACTTTAAGCAATCTAAAACTGTCAATTAATGTTGATGTACAAGCACCTGGATCCCATGTTGACCTGAAATATTTCCCACGTACCTTACTGCAGGATGACACAAAGAAAAAAAAAAGGCAGCATCTGAAACATGGATTTTATCATTTACCCCCCAATTAAATTAAAGATCACCAACAATGAAAAACAAATTAGAACAAAAGAGTGATCTGGCCTGCATCGTAAGGGTAGTGCTTTGAAAAATGGATTAGACTACTGTTCTGATTCCTCATTTCATAGCAGGGAAGAGCTTCCCCACATGGCAGAACAGAGTAGTAGCAGCGAAACAACCCACAAAATTGTACTCTTCAAATGTGACAAACTACCAGCAGCACTAGATTAAAACCATAAATTCTAATTCAAATAAGTATCTTATACTAGACTTGAAGACTTTCAAAAGCATTATCATTGCCTTTAAGAATGAGGTCATTTTCAACCAGCCATGGAAAAATGAAGGAAGGAGAAAAGGGAAAGAAAAAGGAAAAAAAGGAAAGATGATACATACCCAGCAAATTCTACCACAATGTTTTTATGTTACCTAAAGGCCTGTGTGTTACCTCTGAGAAGTTAACAATCATGATTAATCAATCAAATCACTGTGAAGAAAAAATGTAAGGAGACAATGATGACAATTTCAGCAGAGAATTACTATTTTCTTCCCAACACACACAGAAATATCCCAGCATATACTGAAACATATGCTGGATAACAGTATGTGACTTCTGTTCAAAGTGAAACTTCTGAGTAAAGCTTTCCTAATTCCCAGGGAAGATTTTTAATGAAATAACAAATGCCCCAGGGGTATACATTGCTGCAACACTAGCATCATGACGGCTTCTTCCTTAAGGAATATTGAAAGCTCTTGAACTATATTTGGCAGTTCAAGAGAAGTGTATGTACTTCAGAGAAGTACATACATTCTCCTTCATTCAGAGAGAGTACACTAATTCTGCATTTCAAATATTCTGAGAGTTTTGTTTACTCTGAACAAGTTACCTCTCTCAATTCCTCCCAAAGTTCATTCACACTTCTAATTTTGCATCTTTATGCAAGAGAGACTAGATTATTGCTCAACCCTTTTTTTTTTTTTTTTTTTTTTTTCCAGGTAATTTCCTTAAGAAATGTATAATTTCAGTCCTAGTCTACCAAAAGATTACTGTCAGATTAATCTTTTAGTTCAAAAATTTCCAGACATGTTTACTGCAAGGAGGCTCAGAGGCTTCTTTATCTTGTCTCAAATTGGGTGTTACTACACCCACTCAGGAAAAAACAAAGCTGAGTTCACCTGTCTCTTGTGTTAGTATCTCTTTGTGGATTGTTCTTCCTCTGACATATTTCTACCAGGCAAGTAGGACTTATGCAGAAGCCATACTCTTACAGCAAGAATAACAGAGTTCACTCTCCACACTTGCTATGAGCATCTGACATTTGGCGCATTTTTGCTCCATGTTAAGTTCTGTCTGTGAACCAGAAACACAAGTCCCAGCCAGCAAGCTTTGGAAAGCAGCCCAAAGCAAAGATCACTTAGTTGAACTCCATCTGCCCAGGAATCCAACAAATACAACTGTTTATTTCCAAGTCTTATAAATTAATAGGCACAATTTCTACAACATGACTGCACTGGCAGTGTTTCCTCTGCTGAGACAAAAATAAGAAAAAGGATAGGGATACCAATACTGCATAAACTTTGGCCCTGTCTCTATTGGCAAAAAAACTTTACAACCTTCAAATAATGCAGAAGTCTACAAGGTATAGAAACACATAAATCAAGTAACTGTGAAGGACTCCCCTACCAGTTCATAATAAATGCTCTCACATATAAACTTAGTTTTATATCAGTATCATGAGATACAAATTAGCAGGGAATTACTTACATGGACAGATAGACAAGGGAGCTGTTGGCATTGCAGTACAAAGCATAGAAATGCCTTAATTCTTCTGAATCACTAAGAAAAAAAAAAAATCCAACTCTACCATCAAGCTTTATGCCGCTGCTGCAATGGGCTGTCACAGGAGCTAACTGTTTCCCTGCATCTGTTTGAAAATAAAGATTCTATATAGCCTTGGACAATATGGGAAAATGAGACTCCCTAGAGCACAGGTACTACGTGATACATTTAAGGGCCTTATGATACTTCATATAAAACTCATTTGATGAAGCATGTTTAATCGAAGTCGACTCTTCTATATGCTCTTTAATATCCATGTAACCATCTTGAAAAAGTTCTAAACTTGCAAATTGATTAAATTTCTATATTACCATTTTAATGAGAATCCTAAAAAATACGTGCCTCAAATCCAAACCTGCAGAGGAACGTAAGACCAAAAACAATTCAAAGAGAGTTGGTTTGTTGATCACACTATCTCAAGGAACACTGATTCGTGGTACCTGGAAAGCAGAGATGGGAATACAATGCACTAACACTAGCAAATTAGGAAAATAAGTACTTTAGCACTGTTTTGTGCATTTAATATTTTTTCTTCCCTTACTACTGTAAAGATTTTTTTTTTTAATATTTACCACAAACAATTTTGACCAGAAGTCGACATATCTTACTTTTAAAGCAACCACTGAGACTAGCATGTCTGAAGCCTTTTAAAACAGAATAATAGATAGTAAAAACAATCAGAAATGATGTGAAATTTTGTATTTTATTCCTTTTGCATACTTCTGCTCCAACATCTGTAACAGGAATTCAGAAATGTAAAATCTCATGCTGATACCTATGTTCTGTTATCCCACTGTGTACAGCGTTACATATGGCATTCTCCTTCAGTGATGCATTGGCAGTTAACACATCCTACTGGCTGTAGGATGATGCTTCAGCTTCCTTCTGTCCAATTTACCTATCCTGAGTTCATGTTATCAGAGACTTCACAGTCCCTTTCCTGGCATGTCTGTATTCCAGATGCCTTCCATTCTGACAACCAAGCTGGACTGAAAGTCCTTTAAAGAGCACACACAGAAAGTGCAGTAACTTTGTACCGTTGCTTCATAAGCAGCAGGGCTGTACAGGTCCTTTGGTTTGCTTACATGCTGCTGAAGGTCATGCATTAGGGACTTTCTACACCACTGTTTTATTTTACCATTAAAAAAAAAAAGGCATGACTTCAGATTATTTAGGGTATTAGAAAAATGAGAACATACATTTTTTTCCCACCATTTCTGTGTCTCATCTCTACCTCTTTTAAACAAACATATTGATGAGAAATGTAGATTATTCAGTCATAACTAGTCTTTTGGCACTGAGCTCCACCTGCTGACAAGTCTTTCCAGCATTACAGAGCTAACATACCAAGTCTCAGTTTTATCAGCGGTTCCAGTATAATGCTAAGGTATGCAAAATAAGTCTATATGAACCATGCCTATGCTGAAATAATAATATGGTTTCTAAACAGGACCTGAAGTAGTGCCAATTTAACTCCCACATGCCCTAAAGTGCTGCATTCTATTAAAAAAAAAAAAAAAAAAACTGAATAGTTATCAGAAAAAGTAAATGCATATTTTTTAAGTTGTTGGGTTTGCACCTTTACAATATTTGTTTCTGTCATTTAGGAAAACAGGAAAAGACATATTAAAATGGCACACAGACTTCAGTGTATTGATGCTAAACAAAATTAATTACTATTTTGTGTTATTACTTGGTATTAAGTCTACTGCAAGGCTTTTGTTCTCCCTGAAGATTTCTTGTTCTGTAACAACATTCAGGTCAATACTGATCTTCTAATTGTAAAGTCTTACTATGAAATGCAAACCACCATTGTTATACTAAATTACTTCAGCAAATTTTACACTGGCACTGCAATGTTCCAAATATTCTCGGTGTTTTTATTTCTAATCAAATGATTAGATGCAATGGGGTTTTCTTGTTGTTTTCTTTAATTGTGGTAGACTATTAGCACGCTCTGTTGATCCCATTAATAGCAAGAAAAACATAAGTATCTTAAGAGAAATGACAACGCAAGCATTCATTAACTAAACACTGAAAAGCTAGCTCAAGCTTCCCGTTCGTTTCTGTAAAATGACATATAATAATTCGAATACTACATTATTTTGACAAAAATCTAACTTTTTACTAGAAACAGTCAACTGCTTCACAGTGTCTATCTCCTTACTTTCATATAAGTATAGAAGAACAAGTTAACTACAATTCTCCTGATTACATTGGGCACAATATTGCAACTGCAACTATTCTAAGGGGCTTAAATATCTCTAACCATGCAAAAGCATGGTTAGCCCATTAAAAAGCTACAAATGTTAGAAAAAAGAAGATACAGTGTGTTGTGTTTTTTTCACACAGGATGCCAGGATGTTTGAATTCAATAATTCAGGATTTTTTCTTATTCTTTTCCATGCTGTCATGACTGAACAAAACAATCATCCAGCATTTTTTTATTTTTTTAAAATGCGTACATGAACACCACTATGGAGCTAACAGTCTGCAAAACATAAGCTACATTCATGAAGCCAAACCATACTGAAGACTAAAAATTATGAGCCTTCCTACAGTTCAGACAAAAAAGGGAACAAGGAAACATAAGAAGCTGTAAAATGGCACAAAGGTAAAGTAAGCTTGTCTATAAAATCCTATCAGTGTTTCACAACTGCATTCCTTTTTAGTGTCCTACAGTACCATAACCTACTGTAAGAGATGGGAAACAAAACAATTTGCAAACTATTGCTCCATGAAATTGGCTGTTATATGATATAATATAAATACTTCATATAAACAGGACTTCAACTTTTTAGTTTAAAATCACCAAAGAAAATCCAGTTGTGGTTGAATATATCAAAACAGACTTCATATGTGTGTTCGCAATTTAATTCAGTTCAACATTTGTCATTATTAAGAATACAATTTTTAAAATATGCATTTACAATGAGTTTTCCAAGGGGAATAACTACAATAAAATGTAGTATTAGACTATATTTAGACTACATGGCTTCAGATGAAGAGAAGAAACCTAAACACATTTATAACTGAGGAAACAATGGTCCTCCTGAATAATGCCAGGATGAGCATCAGCAGAAAGAATGTTCCATTTCTGATCATTTATCACCTACATAGTTATGAAAAAGAAAATTTTACTGAAAATGAAAAAAATCCTATTATGCAAATTGACAGGACGCTTATTTAAATACACAGCTGACTGAGAGGTCAAGTCTTCCCTCTCGAATATGCCTTTCATTTTTTGGAAAAAAACATTGAAAGAAATGGAACAAGGTTTTATTTACTTAAATTGCAGTTCTACCTACCAGTATTTAGGCATTTTATTAGCACGGGATATCAACTTACTAGTTAAACAAAACTTAAGTGATATTTGCCTGTCTTGAAACCTTATTCATGGGAAAACACCCAGAACTTAAACCATATCCATTTTTCATGATGTATACAAATCATATACTAAGTCCTCTGGATTCAGATTAGCAAAAATTTTGTTATTCTTGGCACATTCAACATATGTGAGAAAGCATTTCTCTCGTAATTCTAAAAATCTCAGTGTATATCTCTTTCAGCCGAAAGAGAACTTATCATAGGTAACTGTCATTCAAAAAAAAAAACATCATGAGGTCAAAATTCTGTACAGTATTTTCTCCTACACATTGAAACAGAAGTTTGGACACCAGAAGAAGGACTTTAGTGTCCTTGAAGTGGGGTGGAAAAATATCATTCTATCATTTAGACTGCTCAGACAATATTCAGTAGCACTACTACAGGTTATTATTGTAAGAAGCTAACAAGATCACCTACCTCCAAAAAACCCTAAGCCTCATGTTCTTTCACAATCATTTTCCTGATCTATCCCATTTTCTTTCCTCATCATTTTGTGTATTATCATTTCCTCCTTGGTCATAGTAAGCATTCAGACTTCATGAAATAATGTTTTGTACCAATGAAAATGGACAGTGTCTTGTAAATATTAAACAAGTTTAGTGGCATTAAGAAAATACTGACAGTTAAGTATAACTGTAGGAATGCAGAAAGAAGAACTTGGTTCCTCAAATAGATAGAGAAAACAAAAGCTTTCCTCTCAAAGACAGCCATTTCATCATCACTCCACTGAGCTACTGCTCTGTGGACCAAAAGAAATGGCTGGCTAAACCTCTAATGAAAACAAGTCACATACACCTCAGATATGTCAAACCTAATCCGTAAAAGCAAACACTACTGTCTGTCCCTTTAGTAAACAGGTATTGGTTGGCATTTTAGTTTGTTTGTTGATGCGGCCTACTGTCTCTCCATATAGCTGCATAAAACTGAGAAAAGGAAGTCACAAACTATTAGCAAAGTAAAGTACTTTTACAAATTACATAGTGTCTCATCAAGCAGAACAGTAAGTTTACTTTGATTATCAAGAGCATGTAAACATTTAAAAATAAGTTGCAAAGAAACAAATGTGAGTTGAAAAGAATTATTAGAGTATGTAATATTAATTTCTCAGTTGCGCGATGTATGCATTGATTCCAACAGCTTTTACTGTTAGTTTTCTATCTACAACTGTGAATGTATTTCTTCAGCACAGCTGACAAAATTACCAATAGGTACTCAGTCATGTTCATTAAATCTATTTAAGGATTTACGCTTTTAATTATAAAGCAATCTAATGAGAACCTTAGCACAAAGGGTACGGAAGGCCAAATGAAGGCTATGGACATACATAAAGTATTAGAATTTATTACATCTTAAAAAATAAATAAATCACATAACCGAACTGTTTTTCTATACAACTAAGTTACCACAAATGCAAAGGAAGTTTATTCACGTCAGTCATCCATGTGAATGTATGTCTTGAGCCTCTCATCTCAGGACCAAAGTACAATAGCACAATTCAGTAAAACTTACCATAGAAGTGACTGATCTGGCATCTTCTTCATAATTCACAACAGGTGGTGGTTCCTTCCCATCATTCTCTTGAACCTTTTGTTCCAGTAGTTCTTTCTGGGCTGCAAATTTTGCCTCAGAGCATCTTAATTGCTGAACTGTTTGCTTAAGTTCTTCCAGTGCTTGCTTTTGGCTCAACAAAAGAACAATACTGCAAAGAAAAATAATTTTAAAATGCACGTGACTTAAAATGGATACTTTGCTTTACAAAAACTACAAAAAGAAAGCATTTTCAATACTGGAACCTGTTTTTGGTGTAGTTTTTTTTTCAGTCACTTTATCTATTCACTCGATGAAGAAAATTTTACTAAACTTTTATAAAAGAGTGTGAAAATTCTTCAGCAAAGTTATTTGTTCGAAGGTATAAGCACATGAAGCCAATATTAGAAAATTCTCAAAGCTACCAGACAAAAAATCAATATTTTTTACTTTGCCATTAGTTTTCTTATTTCAGTCATTAACAAAAACAATAAATGTAGACACTACTACTTTCATCCACTTCTGACTGAGCTTATATCCACTAGGATTCCCCATCCTTTCGGGAAGAAATAGACTTTTAGATTATGATGTCCAGTGATGAGAAACCTACTGCAATCCACACAGTTGTTGCGATAATCATTTTCAATATACTGAATGTAAGATGAGGTTAATAAATTGGCCCAGCCTAAGGTTAGAGATACATGTTGTCTCTATCTTCTGAACGGAAAGGTCCTCTACTGCTTAAGTATATATTCTGGACTATACACAAGTAGCTCTTTAACATTCTTAAGCTAAATAAATTGAGCTCCACAGCAGCTGACCTCCCCCCCCCCTTTCTCTCATCTTTGACATGTTTTTTTTTTTTTTCACTCTGCTCTAAATATCCCTCTATTTTGTAACATCTACTGAAACTGGATCCCATATTATATTTGTGGTCTTACCCATTCTACCATTATATAGTACTTTTCTGTGAATAGATTCAGAAATCACAGGAGCATTTTCAAATTACCCTTTTTACCTCCAACCCTATTCCTCATGCAGAGCAACAGCCACCCTCAACTACCATAAGCTTTCCTTTCTGTTTGTGTAAGTTTACATTCTGGTTAACCTCTGGAGGTTAGACCTCTACAGGTCCCTTCCAAACTCAATCATTGATCCTGTGATACATTTGGATAGATTAAAACACCGTTAGCCAAGTGCAATACAGAATTCGGTTCGAGTTTACTAGTGCGTCACCTCAACTTATCAGTTTTCTTCCATATCGGTAACTCAGACTAACAGGATTTAGTTACAGTTATGTTTTATGTCCACTTTCCAGCTTTCAGTCTATTTATTGACTCTTCTTTATTTGAGAGATTTAATGCCTCCATTCTTACACTGACAGACTTCCAACCGTTACCTTATGAAAAGAACAGCTTGTTAAGGACCCAAGTTTCTCCTTTCTCAAACAACAGTTGCAGCACTGAAGACTGTTAATCAGTTTTTGTGCTGGAAACAAATTTGGAACAAAAAAATAATGTAGGTGGCCTTGAAGCAGACAGCTACATAAAAAGACTGTACTTGTCTCATACCACTCTTCTGTGCTGCAATCATCAAGGTTTCCACCTTTGTTGTAGGCAACTAGAGAGCCATTTGAAGAGTCTCCACACAGAAATAAATAAATAGATAAATAAACAAAGCCCCAGACCCTGCAGCTTGCCTAGAAATGAATAAAGTTGAGTCTGGGGAACTCCCAGAAGGATGGAGACCTGTGTGTGTAAAAGCAAAAAGTCCTTCTTACATTGACACTGTCAAGTACAGTGTCAAGTTCAGTCTTAAAAGCATGAAATGACAATACTAAAGAAATGCTAGAAAGCTAATTTCCTCATTTGGAAAACACAAGAGATGAATTAAATCAAGATGGCCGTAAGAAAGCTCTTTACATTAAGGTATCAAAGAACCCCCACATTCAACTTCAAGAAGCACTCCAAAATAGACAATCAAGCAGGTACTTAGATGACTCTATTACCCTTAGGAACTGCCCAAACCAAAGATGGACAGAAGCTGCCCAACAGAGAAATTCATGGTACCACATTCATGGTACCACATGGACAACTGTAAAAGCACTCCAACTGAGCCTAGAAACGTGGTCTAGAAAGAGACAGTTCTCACAGTCTGAAAGAACAGATGAAGGAAGTCAAGGACCGGGTCTACTGAGAAAAAGAACACTGAAGAACATCACAGTACTCTGTCCCTCTGTACCTTCGGGATAACTTCTGGAAAACGAACGCTCCTGTGAGCTCTCCCCTTTGGAGAAAAAAAGGAAATTTAGAAATTATCCCTGATAACAACCTGAGCAGATATTGAAGGATTTTTCATTTGCTCTGGCAAAAACAAATGTGTCTCATGTTATTCCTGCTTCAGAAATGAAGTTGGTTGTTATGCGCATGAACAAGGTTCAAGCAGCTCTCTCGACACTGCCCACAAGGCTACTGGAAAATCCAGAAAAAAATAAATTGCAAAGCTTATCAATTTTGCACATCCACAGCTTCAATTGTGTCCAAGAAAGCAGGGGAGACCTTACTCAACCTTGTTGTTGACACAGTAAGAAGTTGCTGTGCCATAACTTGCACATGTAAACACTAGACGTGAAACAGGCATATCCTGAACACACTAAAATCCAGAAGTCTTAGATGACAAAATTATTCCTTCACAAACTATCCTGAGACAGATGATTATTCAAACAACTTCTAAAGTAATAAGAACCATCTGTCACTGGCAGGAAAAGATAAGATGTCATATCCCCGGAGATGTGCATTGTACTAAGTTACCAAAGAACCTAAGCCCTCACAACCAGCCAAATGATCACTTGTATGGAAAGGATGAGTATGATGTATGAAGCCACAACTGGAGGGCCCGAAAGCAAAGTTCCGCATGAGACTGTGGATATTTAAAAACATCACACAAAGGAAGTAATAATCTCTCCTGAAGACAGTGTTCTTCATCCGATCCTCACTATGGGAGAGGGAAAATAAAATAAAATAAAATAAAATCTCCCCATGAAAATACGGCCTTTTACCACTTTTACCATCAGGAGAACTTGGGAGAAAATACAAGCTCAGCTAAAATGACAGTAACCCAAATGCTGAGTGGTTACAACTCATGATCCAGAGATGAGACATATCCTAGATACTGAAACTCCAGTGCTATATTCTCTTTCCTAAACTGCGGCAAGATGAGTACCAGGACGACATTTTCCCCAAATCCGTCAGAGAACGTTCACCATTCCATCTGTGCATAAAAAATAAACTCTTTGCCTATGGCTTTTATGACTGCAAACTTTATGGTTCTTGTGGCTAGCAAGAGCTACTACCAACCTCAGAGAGTGAGATGTTATGTCAAAAATGCTTGTGAGGCCAGTAGAGGGCAACGGGTAGGAAAGTGATAGAAAGGTAAACTGAATCAGGACCAAATATCCAGTATGATACCCTCAGGAGTACAGGTGGTATACTGTGCGTACACACTCACACACACACATATATATAAAACAATCTCTTATGTTGCAGGTGATTTTGTCATTTGAAGGCAAAACTGAATATTGGTGCTGGGAAAATAGTACCAATACAGTTTAATAGTGAGGAGCTACAGAAAATCGGCTGTGGAGATACACTTCACCACATGCCCTAATGAAAAATGCAGTAGGTGTAAAGCTCAATTCATAGTGCTGCCAGAATTAGACACAGAGCAATACTATCAAGCCTCAGCACAGACTGCCACTGTAAAGTCAGTAAACACAGCTCAGACTGGCAGTGCTGAAGCTGGGTCAGAAAGAAGTGCTGAAGCAAATGAATTCCAAACTGGTTTAAGGGAAGGAAATAGGAAACTCACTTTTGCAGGCTTTACCATCATATTGCCCAGATAAAACAGATTCAGAGAAGATCTCCCCAGCACTGAAGGGTGAAGCTCAACACTTTAGGTAAGGCTCAGTAACATAGCCTCAAGACAGGTGTAGTCTGGACTGAAACCATCTTGTCAACACCACAAATGTCTGCTACAGGATTAGCCAAACGAGCCTACGCACACCAGGAAAGGCAGGGATAGTCTGAACTACTTTCAGAGAGACAAAAAGACAATAATGAAGAAACATTCCTAAGGAAAAGCAGCAAAAATGACAGTCATTATATTAATATATATATATATATATATGTATATAAAACTCTCTGGTTCAGACTGTTTATCCTTTATGTGACATGCAGCAAGAAGGTAGGTCATGAATTCATGAATTAAGTAACTGGAAAATAGTACTGTGAGTGTAATTCATCAAAGAACGAACAGAAAATTATCTAATCACAGTAATTAAACACACACAGTTTCTTATATGAGTAAAATACAATCAATAGCATCAATTGACAAGGTGCCTTCAACAAATAGTTAAGAAAGTTTCTTTTGTGTATGCAGACAGCATTACCTGAGGAATTGCATTCCATTTCATTGGTATTGAAAATCAGTACTTATGACCAAGCTAGTAAGACTATGACTGGCTTTTTTTGTTGTTGTTGTTTTTAAAAATCTGTTGTAATTACTTCAGTCTAGACTAGGATGTGAATACTAACCAGAGGTAGAAGACAACCAGTGATCTGGCACCAGAATGACTCATTGTGATGAATGATTTATTTATGGCATGTAAAATAACCATTAATCCCTCACCTTCATTATTTACCGAGCGATACTGTAGGGTGTATTGCTTCTACATTCAGTATTCTGAAGAAAATGCCATGAAGAATGAACCCAACCTGACAAGTTCCAAACATATTATTGCATAAGAAAGATTATGTGTCTTCTACATGACTTCCACTCTGAAAAGTCTTTCACAAAATTGTATGTACACAATGAACTCTGTCAGTCAAAGAGACAACCTAAATTGACTCTTTTTCTTCCTTCAAGCTGAAGTTATAACACTAACCAAAGGTCCAGTTCTTCAGCCATCACAACCGTATGACAACAAAATTAATTTAGAAGAGGCAGTCAGTTCTCTAATTAACAAGGATCTGGAGTCAGGAAGATTTATTTCTGAAATGGGAAACTAACTTGTTGCTGTTTATAAATAGGAGTAATTTCTAACAAAAGCAGAATAAGACTACTAGAGGTTATTTCTTATTTAAGTATTAAGAATTATATTATACACACATTTCCCTCAAATTAATATATTTTGAAATTTCAATTCCACTTACTCTGACTTCTTTTCACAAGTCTTAGAGGACTCTTCTATTTTTTTCTCTAGTTCCAACACGAGTTCTTCTTTGCTCAAAAGCGTTTGCTGTGTTTGCATCAGTTCTTCTATTACTGTTTTTAACCTGTAAGATATACATTACAGAAATCCATACTGTGAATACAAAAACTTTAAAACTTTGGAAACTTCTGTTGTTGTTTTTCCTGAGGATGAGAAGAAGCATTAGTCTTTAATTTATACTACTCAGTGCTTGATGGCCTTTCTTGTGGATACAAATTTACATTACACTATTAACCTATATTTTTACAGATCCACACTACCCAGTGTAAACATAGAAGGTTACAGAATGATCTGCTGCCTGCAGGTTCTTCTATCAACAAAATTTTCTCTACAATGCATGATGAGTTCTGTGAATTACCGCCTTCCTAATATAGTGCTAATATATGAGATGCTTTGCAAAAAACAAAAGCCTTATGACTGCTGAAGCACATTGATTAAATACACAGAATTGTTAGTTGGGATGTATTCACATTTAGAAACAATGAAAAAAGAACCAACAGGTCCTGCGTTACCAATTAAAACAGCACTTTTCACAATAAAATATATGTATACTTTTCTCTACAGTTAACTTTTTTAAAGTCACATAATCCTTGGTAATGGAAAATCCAAAGTCAGGAAAAAACTTGTACAAGAACACTTAATACTAAAAGAAAAACAGTTATTGCACATCAAAAGCATTACTGGAACTTTACAATTATAGTGGCAAGTATTTCAATAACCAAAAAGTCAACAAATGTAACATGAGACTTTGTCACAAACTTCTCATCCAACTCTGCACAAACACTCACATAATGACGACTTCTAAAATACGTATCAAACGAGATATGTTGGCATCAAGCAATTGTTAAACCAGGAGAAAAAATTAAAGAAAAAAACACTTGTGTGTGCATGCATATAAAATATACATAAAAAGTACACTTGAATAGGCGAATGCCCAAAAGGAAGTGGTATATATAGCACTGTGTGTATCTTCCCTCACTGCTTTCTCCGTATTTTCAAGCCCAATTTTAAAATAGTAAAGAGTGGAATAAAATCAAAACACACATAGTACTTTCTACTGCACAGATCTGTTGCTCCAGATGTGAGAGTGTCAGAGGTCAACTGAGAGTAATTTACATGCTCTAGGTATCTAGGACCCATGTTCCACGTGCTGTATGTACCAAAATGAATAATTTGATCTTAACATTGAACTAGTTCTCTCTCCTCCCAATATATTCTATACAATGTTGATTAAACATTCTTTATTCAGCCAGTCATAGATGTTATAAGACTTAAATGACTATAAAAAAGCCATATAGTGAACGATAAAAGTTTACTTCCCAAATGAACAAGCATCTGCATGTGTTTATTTTGAGATAAGAATAACACTTGAAACATTTCTCAGAAGCCCATTTTTTTTAGCAAACATTTTTATTGTTATTAGGTTATCAAAATCTGTATGCTTGACTTCTCAGAAGCAAGTTTTCTTACACAGTCTCTAAATTAACATCAACTATCAACTTTTTAATACATTGCTTAAAAATTAATTACCAATTTTCTAACTGAAAATACTGCTTTTTGATCAGCCTTCTAATCAGCATTTTAATCAACGCTGTATTTGGCTCAACAACTGACTTACAAGATGCAGATGTTACACTTAGAAATTTGCAAGTAAGATCAGTATATTGCATCCTTTATCAATAGATGATGACTTTTTGAAGATCCATTCTGCATGTGCTGAAATAACAGGAATTAGGCTGATGATCTTTAGTTGTGAGACCATTGCCTTGCATCTTCAAAGTACTGTAACAGAATGTTTCTGCAGAGGAGACAGAGCTTTCATATCTACCAAATATAGATATACTCAAGCATCAGTATTCAAGGAATTAAAACCAAACTAATAAGATTGTTCATCATGGGAATGTATGATTGCATACATGACGAATCAACACATTGAAATATTTTAACTTTTCAGAAATGTCTGAATTTATATTACTTCTGAGTTACTTTAGGATCTTCCAAGCATAAACTTTTTACTCTTCTGCTTTTGCAAATATTTCAATATTGGACTAAGACAGTCATCAATATTTATCAGGAGACATTATATCTCTCTAACAACTTAGAAAGGTTACTTAGTCCACACCAACTTTTAACTACCTCTCTCTGTCAAATCTTTAGTCAAACTTACCCAAAAGTGAAAAACTGAGACGGTTTTCTCATCACTTAAATGCCTTTTAATGATATAGACTGTATTAAATCCTCCAGTAAGTTATGTATGTAAAGTTATCGATTGTCTCTTGTATGCTCACAAATACAACAGATTCAACCAGAATTACTGAGTTTGGATCAATATACATCTTTGTATCCCTTCAAAGTCTGGAAATTAAATCCAGCCAGTGTACTGGATTTATCTATATTTGGTAGATACCAAAACTCTCCCTCCTATGCAGAAACATTTTGATGTAGTATTTAAAAGATTCAAGTCTAATTCTTACTGTTTTAACACACAGGAGGGAAAAAATCATCATATATTGATAAATATACTGATCTTACTTGCAAACTTCTCGTAATACATAGGAAGTTGATACAAATACCTGTTTTGGTTTGATTTTCTGTAGTGGTTTTAAATCAAGACTATAGCAAAAAAAAAAATTAAATCTAAGAAGCAAATAATGAGGCATATTAGCAAAAGCAGTTAAAGAGAACTAAGTAGTTGTAAAAGTAAGAGCTTCTCACCTGCACTAAAAAGCAAACCAAAAAAGGAACAAAGAAGCTAAGAATAAGCAGTCAGTTTTTACAGTGCTGGGACATAGCTAGTGGAGCTCCACAAAAATCTGCACTTAATACATTCATAATAACCCAAACAAAGGGCAAATTAAAAAGTGACAAAGAATGCTGATACAATGTTTTTGAGCTAATAAAGGAGGGAGCTGAATGTGAAGAATAGAAAAGGATTTGCTGAATCTTACAATACTCAGTAATAGGATTCTTATTTAAAAGATTAATTTCAATTCATATTGAAATAAGCAAATATACAGAGGAAAAAACAATCCAAAACTTTATTTACACAGCAAATGGCCGGCTGTAAACTGACCAGTACCACTCAGAAAATAGATCTTTAAATTAAAATGGGTGATTCCATGAAAGCACTGGCTTGACAGACTGCACCAGTCAGGAAATCAAACGGAATGATTCCCTTGGATTTGTTAAAAATGAAGCAGAAGAAGAAAGGAAACATCATTATGCCATCTTCTAAACTATGGATTACCTGTACAATTCTGGTCACTCATCTCAAAGGCAATACAGTAACCCTGGAAACATTTAAAGAAATATGACAAGCTTGATAAAAGGTATGAGTAAGTTTTGTGAAAGGAGTAACTACAAATAAAGACTCCTCTGAAAAAAAGATGATAGAGTAGGAGTATGACAGAAGCTTAGATTATCATGAGTGGAAAGGGGTAGATTATTCCTACTCTTTGGCAAAACAAGGACTTAGTCAAAAAAAATTAAACTAAAATAACAGGTTCATGAGGTTAACCTTCAGAATTCCTTGACCAGATAGATGCTTATACATATTGACAAGAGATGCTTATACATATTGAAACTGACCGGACAAACTCAGGAAAGAAATCTAGTACAATTACGAACAAATACTACTTCCAAGTCATAACATTTCCATGCTGAAAGACATGAGATGACACTGTTTTTATTCTCCTCCCTAGTTTTCCCTGTTGACCAATGCCAAAGAGAAGATGGTTGGTGAGGCCAGTCTTTGGTCTGACCATAGTACAGATAAACTTCTGTACTTCCTCGTATAACTTCTGTAGATAAACTTCTGTATAACTTCCTTGTATAACATATACCAGAAAGAGAAGATCTTGAAGACAGTAACACTTAGAAGAGAATTTTGAAGTGTCTGAATACAAGATCAGTAACAGGACACACTGGAAACTTCATTGAGTGTGTTTATCTAGGCAAATATGAAGATACATGTTTACAAACATAAGATTCTGATGAAATCTGTTTTTATTAGAAAAGCAGTTTTTCAGCCTTTTTACTTAGATATGCTGATGTCTTATTTCTAAGCACTAAAAAGCCAAAAAGTAAGTTACGTATTGTTTCGAGCTACAGAAGGTAGAGTCTCAGAAAACTGTAAGCCATACCAAAAAGGTAGATTTTGTGCATGTATTTTTTCCTGTTACAAAGCTGAAGATGATCTAGATATGTACAACGTTTACATAGCTTATCCAGGAATAATCCCACTTTAGTAATGATGCAGAATATGCTATTAGCGTATTATTAACAGAAGCATATTAAAACAGAAGGGAGGGGTTTTAATTATCATGGGATTAGTTCGCAAGAAAGATGAAGCTGTTTTAGTACTAAGGAGGACAAGCCTGACAAGAAAAGCTAAAAACGTACATTTAAAAAGTTATTGCAATACCTATTTAAGAAAAAAAATATATTGTAAGGAATTGGATTACACAGGAAAAAAAGATGACAATTAATGACCTTGAAAAGGAATGAAGAAAATCTAGAGAATCTGTCATAGTGAGGAACCATGGGATTAGAACAATCTACAGAAGCTTTACTGTAATGCATTTATATGTGAAATATCTTACTGTTATGAGGACTGTCTCTGACTTTTTTTTCCACAATAACCTATAAGAAACAAGAGTTTCTTTCTTCAAGTTTGCTTAAGCAGAAAAAAATAAATAAAAAAAACAATAACCAACGACTGCTTTGTTATTTAGATTAGTTATGCTTTTGAAAGCAAACAAACAAGTCAAACATGGACTGAAATAAAGTATAGACACCAAACCATTATAAACAATGGAATTCTGAGTTTACCATTTTAAACTGCTGTAGGAAATATAAAAAAATATGTGTGTACAATAAATACTTGCAATCTCACAAGTGACTGCACTGGAACATTTATGGAAAAGTTAAGGTTGATACGAGAACATTTTAACAAAGGATAATAACTTCAGCAGGAAATTTGTTCCCCAGTAACAACTGATTAAAGGTGAAATTGGTTAAAATAATTAAAAAAATTAAATATGTAAACATGAATATTCAAATGTGCAGAAATATTTTACCACACTGCCTGACTGAAGGTTCCATGAAATGCAATACAACAGCTACACTTGTTTTAGTAAGTTAACATCTTAAAAGATACAAGGAAGAATGAGAAATTCCTTTAAAAACTAAAACATTTACAAAACAAGTGAAATAATGCATTTGAAAACTTCTCTGGATGGCAATCCAAATCACTGACTGCAGTACTGTACTCGGTGGCTTCATCAACAGATTTCAGTGTTTTACCTAGAAAACTGAATGTTGAAACACTTTGGGGAAGATAAGGAACTACATTCCCAAGGAGGATTAATGACAGAATAGGGGCACAGTATAAATTAAACAGGGAGGAGAGGTAACTGTATTGAAAATGCTGACAAGTCTTCCGCGGGACCTGGGTATGTTGTGCTAAAGAACAATAAAAACAGCAATAGGCAAGGGCTTAGACCCTGAAAAGTATATTTTTATGCAGCAGACCTTAAAAATGAGGACACAGCAAAACAATGAGATGAATGAGATATAAGTTAGGACAGCATTTCTGAAGCGTGGAAGTTTTGTAAAGACTTACGTGACTTGTAAACTTTCTGCTGTTAGATTATTCCACATGATCTCATTAGCTTGAAGGTTTTCATTTTCTTCTAATAAAGATGTATCAAACTCTATTTCTTGTTCAACAACTTCTGATGACCTAATCCAGTAAATAAATGTTGTATTTATAAAATTAACATGCATCTTTGAGTGGAGCATAAAGCAAACCATTACACTTTGAATTATTTTAGTAATGGAATATAGATAAAACCTCGTGTGGAATAAATGGAAAGCAGAAATTGCATCTTATTTTTCCTTTGAATGAAGAACATAGTCCTAAACCCATACCAGAGTATAAACCCGAATACAGTTCTTTGAATTAAGTTCAGAAGATAACCAAGGTTCTCAGGAAATCTACGTGCATAGGTCCACTAATCCTGCTATAAAGCTGCACTTAATCACTACCAATTTGCAAATTAACAAAGAAGGATAACATGAGGTCTTAGAACTATTTCCATGAGTACCAATGTACAGTAACAGTTCAATAAATGGTTAATACAATTGTGTTTTGTTTTGGTTTGGTTTGGTTTTGTTTGTTTGTTTTTAATATAAAAGTTTCTTGTAATAACACAGGCACAGAATGGCTTGGGTTGGAAGAGACCTTAATGATCACCCAGTTCCAACCCCACTGCCATGGATAGGGACACCTCCCACTAGATCAGGTTGCCCAGGACCTCATCCAACCTGGTCTTGAACAGCTACAGGGATGGGGCATCCACAGGTTCTCTGGGCAACCTGTTCCAGTGCCTCACCACCCACTGAGTGAAGAATTTACTCCTAACATCTAATCTGAATCTCCCCTCTTTTAGTTTACAACCATTAACCTTCTCCTGTCACTCTATCTGAGCAAAAAGTTGTTCTCCATGCTTTTATAAGCCCCCTTAAAGTTCTGAAAAGCTGCAATGAGGTCTCCCCAGAGCGTTCTCTTCTCCAGGCTGAGCAGCCCCAGTTCTCTCCACCTTTCTTCATAGATGAGCTCCTCCAGCCCTCTCTGGAGGGCCATCTTCGTAACCCTCCTCTGGACCTTCTCTAACAGCTCCACATCCTTCTTGTGCTGGGAGCCCGAGACCCGGACGCAGCACTCCAGGTGGAGCTTCACTGGGGCAGAACAGAGGGGGACAGTCACCTCCCTCCACCTGCTAGTCACCCCTCTGGTGATGCAGCCTAGGATGCAGCTGGCCTTCTGGGATGCAGTCACACACTGCTGGCTCACGTCAAACTTTTTCATCCACATCAACCCCCAAGTCTCTCTCTGCAGGGCTGCTGTCAGTGAGTTCTTCTCCCACTCTGTGCTCATGTCTGGGATTGCCCCGACCCAGGTGCAGCACCTTGCACTTGGACTTGTTGAACCTAATTTGGTTCACATGGGCCCACTTCTCCACCCTGACCGTGTCCCTCTGGATGGCATCCCTTCCTTCTGCTGTATCAACTGCACCACTCTGCTTGATGTCATCTGCAAACTTGCTGAGGGTGCACTCAATCCCACTGTCCGTGTCACTAACAAAGATATTAATCAGCACCGGTCCCAGGACAGACCTGAGGGACACCACTCATCACTGGCCCCCACCTGGATGCAGAGCCATTGACCAGCACTCTCTGAGTGTGGCCTTCACACTGATTCCTTATCCAGCGGATGGTCCAGTCTTTCCAATTTGGAGACCTGGATGTCATGTGGGACGTGTCAAAGGCCTTATCTGTGTACTCAGATGGTTTCAGGCACTGCTCAATCTGCAATAACTGCAGTGTGCACAGAGATGCCTAGCATTCATTTACCCATGATATAGACAGTAAGAGAAATAAAGCAAGCAAACAGCACAGCACAGGATGCAAACTGCATCCAAATACTCAGTAAATTAGCCCTTGCTGAATCTAGATCATTATGTATTACCGAAGTTATGGTTCAGAGAATCATAACAACATTAATATGAATTTTGTTATTCTAGAGCCAGCCAAATAGATGGATGGTTAAAGAAACAAGGTTAAAAGCCTGACTTTCAGCCAACCTTCTTCTACACATGCAGGTACAACTACTTCTCAAATTAGAATAAAGCTTTATAAGTAACAATGTAAAAGGAAACAAATAGAAATAAATCACGCTCTGGTTGCTTAAACAGCGTTGCAGTTTAACACAAGGTTTTCTTAAGAAACATTAACATGCACAGCAAGAAGAAAATACATACCTGTGAGTATCTACGAAGTCATTATACTCAGAATTGGGGTCTATCTGTTCAACCGAGGTCTGGATCTCTTTATGGACGTTCACAATCTCTTCCGTAACAAGACTGGTGATCTGGCTATACTCATCCAAGATTCCTTTTCTAGAGAGGAAAAAAAATTCTAGTGTATAACATGGCACTGAAGGCATAGATGGCATTGAAGATGCTTCAAACTTTCAATTTGCTCTTTCTACAAATTCTTGTTGCAACTGGCTAAAAAGGGAAAAAATAAGACAATATATTACTCAAAGAAATAACAGATCAGTTGTGGCCTCTTCTTTACAAACTGGCTATTGGTGGAGAAGTCTCTAATAACGTGCTCCTTGTACTAGTTTCAGTGCATCTACATACAGGGTAGCTAAACTAAAACTGTAGAGATTACAAGGAAAATGAACACCCTTGATGATACCCTTTTTCACAACAACGTGTTTGTCATAATCTTCACTGAAGTTTCTCATATTCCCCTGACTGATAAAATAAATGTATTCTGGCATAAGGGAAAAGGAGTTTCAAAGCAGTGTGAACACTTTTTTTTTCATCATTTTATCCGTCCTTTAACATATATTCATTTTATGAATTGACATACATCACAAAGTGGCATATTATTTACAAGAAGAACCAAAATCAAGGAAGAAGTTCACACAAGAAAGTACACGTCATCCAGCCTTGTCATTACCTGGTCCCTGTAGTGGGGAAAAGCAAGTGATTAAGGAGTAGTAAAGGACTAGGTCATATTTTACCACAAATTTTAAGACCATCCAGTAACACTTCCTCAGAATACTTTCCCGTTCTCTGCTTTCCATAAATGAACCCTCAAAATCATTTCCAATTTCTTTTTATTTTTTTTTATTGACAGATTTTCTGGCTTGCCAGGTGCTGAAGTATAGCAAGCTTTTTCAAATACTGATCAATTTTGACCATACTAGAGAAAAATGCAGAGAAAAAAGTATTAATATTTTATCCTGGATATGATCTCTAGACATGTTCACTCAGTAAAAAAACATTATTTGCTTGGATTTTTCCAGTACTTTTTCTGAGGCGAGAATAGGCAAAAGAAGTATTTTGTCTTGCCTGTGAACAACATGTCTGAAAACACTCCACAAAACAGTTCAAAGACTGAAACAAAAGAGATAAGCCAATGTCAACTACAGCAATGCTATATCTAAGAGAAAGGGAATTGATGTCAATTACAAAATAATAATAATAAAGTTAATCTACGCTTCAAGATTGCCAAACAAGTTGATCTGCCAAATCAGGACTATTGGGGAAGTTTGTTTCATACTATGGCAACATCAAGCTTCACACCTGACATCACCAGATCTTTTTACAGAATTAAGCCCAGAGTTAACGTAAAGTGCTAATTTTCCAATCAACTCTGATCTCACTAAAAATTATCAGCTATTGACAAAAATTGTTTCCAGTCTTTACCTCAAAGATAACAAAGACAAATGGGCTCAATAGGTTTTTGCATGATAAAATTCTTCAGTGAATTTCTTACATTTCTGAAATATCAACTTAACTGCAACAGAAAAATTCATCTGTATTCTCTTGTGATTCTACAGAAAGATTAAAAGGGCTGAGGAGACTACTACAGAGGTCTATTTCATTTATATAACCTGCACCAGCATCAAAGGCAGTAATATGATGCTATATGGGGCCATTAATGTTGTCTACATCACGTAAGCATATGAGTATGAAATCCTCAACTCTCCCTCACTTCCTATATGCTGAAGGCAAGATGAACATAGGCTCCAGAAAATATAAGAAAATTAGTGCATCACATCTAAATGAACAATATCTACAAGAAAAAGTAACTACCCTGCCTTTTAAACCAAGTGGTATACAGAATGCACAAGAAAAAGACCTAACCAACTCACATGCTTCAGGAAAGTCAGAGAGGCAGCACGGTGGTTACAGACCGGAAAAGAGGGCTTAAAGTCCTAATTTTCTGTTCTCCGAGATCATCAGTTTGCATATCTTCTGTAATTATGTAGAAAATGACTTTTCAGGGAAAAGGTAATTGTATTTTTAAGGTTGGATTCCTTTCACTGAGATTAGGTCTATGTGATCCTGTTTTTTGCCAATACATATGCTTAACCATACATCTGCCTGGACCTGCTCCAAAATGACTGTCAAGATGGTTGGCAAGTTTAAAGCAAATTTGTTTGTGGGAGAGTTTCATAAAAATAAGACTACCAAAGAGGCAGCAAACTTCTATACTATCCCAGCAGAAGGAGAGGACAAAGCATGAGCTCAACTGTAAACATTGCATTTTATCTGTAAAATTTAAGTTTTCCAAGAAGACAGTGTCTCACCAAAATGCTTAAGCATCCCCTCAAAACTACTGTCTGTGTTTGAATACTTATCTATTCACAATTATTGTTAACTGAAAGATAAAAGTAGCTTTTTTCATTATCCTTGATATAAAAATAATAAAAGTTTATTCATTTCTAATAAGGCTATAAATTAGGATACTGCACACATTTTTCAAGCTTAAATATATATAGGAAGACATCTTACAGGGCTTTAATCATTTCTTCTTGCATTTTCTGTAGCGAATCAAGTAACAGAGGAAGCGTAGTGTCATAATATTGGTGCTGATGTAACTGTGCTCCTTTCAGTGCCAACACATATTGATTATGCAACATATGAAGCTTCATAGTAGCTTTATCACACCGATCTTTGGCTTTCTCAGTCTCCTTTCCTAACGGAAAACAAAAACAAAAAAGGAAAAGTTGATTTAAAAGTATACAAACTTGTGCATAATTCTAAAAGATTGATGGTAAGTTTGCAGCTTTTCTTCTCCTAAAGAAATAACATTTCCAAGGTATTACTGTGAAGAAAGTAAAATTTGACAATTTTCAGGTTGTTAGTAAGACCAAATGCCTTGGTTTTCTTCTTCTGGACTAAGGAAGAAAAAAAAAATGCATTTATTTTGAGTAGAAATCTAAGAATTCTTTATCTAAATTTATATGAAAACCACTATCTACACAAGTATAGAAATAATACCATTATTAAGGATAAAACTCATTCATATGATTATCAAAAATGCTCTTTTTTGCCTCAAAGCCAATGTTTATTTTTTAAAGAAGAAAGTAAGAGATGTCCTACTAGGTCAGACCCATGATTCGTGTATTCATTTATTCTGGGGGAAAAAAAAAAGCGCCACATATCTTCCCAAGAAAGCACTGATGCAGCCTACGTATCAGTAGCTGAACTCCAGCACTATTACTCCTGTCCAAAACTCTCTGCCCTAAAACCACAACTTAACATTTCCTCATCACTGTTGGAATGCATCAGGAAGTATCAGGTGGTCAGCATTACAATCTCATCTCCACGCTATTGGAACCTAGAAATCCTCAAGTCCATGCTTACAAGACCAGCTGGGTGCTGAACCAGAGAGTCACAATGTTCTTCAAGAGGTCATCTATTCTACTCTTTGCCACAGTGACTGCACAACTATGTGACATATGCCTCTGTGATCTTCCTACAATCCGCAATGACAGATAACTTTGCAATTTCCCAGTACCATTCAGGTCAGTGTGCTACTTGTGATATGATGGCACAGTCAGCACAGTGTCAGCTGAGCTAGCTGAAGACACTCCCCCACCATCTCGTCCCTTCGCTCTCCAATCTAAATTTTTATTGCTTTAATAAACTCTTTATACTCTTGCTTACTTCATCTGTGTGCCACGGACATGAAATACAGATTCTACAGTTCTCTGGAGTCCATCTTTTATACAGTAGAAGACTAGATATTCTCCTCTTCTGACTACTCTTCTAATCTTCACACTGAACAATGTATAGTTCAGTGTGAACTATAATGTATGGGTCTTCCCTTAAAAATCCTGTTTTCTCTTTTCAGTCAAATGGCTCACAGCCTCACACAAGTGTAACTTCAGTCAAGGTTCAACTTCGAAAGCCACAGGATAAGTCATACGTCCAGACGCTTCTAGATCATTTCAAATGTAAGAAAAAGTGCCTTTTTTAGATGCCATACAAACAGGGCATCCTAATTAGTGATGATGTAATTAACCTGATCTTGGAAGAAAAAAAAAAAAAGAACCCACTACATTTTTCCCACCATCTCTCCAGTTTCTCAGATTATTTTAAACTCTACAGCTCTCCTCCAATGCACTTTAAATCCCTTTAAGGTATAGTGACGCCTGTAAATTCAATACGCAAACTCTGTCTCAAAGTGATGAAACACTGGAAGACCACCCACACCTAATCCCAACATATATCCTTTCATGTCCCACAGGATATATTATTCTGACAGGACCCCGTTAATAACCATTCTCCAAGCAGTTTTAAGCAGGCAGTTTTGCACCTCTATTACAGTATTTCCAACTTGATCATGCATTGCCCTTGTCATAAAAGGATAATATATTATTTTGACATGTTTCCTTACTGAGACATATAAGCTCTTACTCATATCCTCATTATCTCCTCAATATTTATGAAGTGTCTGATGACTTTTTTCAGGCACTGAAAGCATTTTAAATGAATCTGTATCTGCAATTATCAAACGCAGATTCTCAATAACCTGCACAGATAAACACACACCAACTAAAAATCTCAATCATACCGATACATTTCATACAATCTTAAAATAAAGTAATAAAAAAAACTTTAACATGTCAACCACCTATCATAAAGCAGTAGATAAAACGAAAAAGTGGCAGATTAAGACTTGAAAGCAGACCTTGAAAAGCTGAAATTTTGTCAAACGAGGAACACACAAAGGTTTGTGAACTCTGATAAATTAAAACATAGAAACACATTATCGCCTCTCAAAAAAGATTTGCAGGAAAAAACTTGTAAAATAGCAATAAAACTGATAATAAATCCTCTTTCAAATACAGTGGAGTCAGCAAGCTCGTCAGAAAACGTAAAGAATAGTTGCTATATAAAAGGCTCTGGTAGATATTTTTGTTGTTGTTGCATTCATTTTCACTGTGAATGACCTTCAGAGATTTCCATGTTGAAATGTCTCGGTATGAAAGAGTCAAAGAATCTCTCTTCAGAGACATCAGAAGAAGAGGTTAGAGAACAAATGAACTAAGAAAAAATTAGCAGGACAGGAAGGTATTTAGCTTTACAACTCAAAAGAAACTTGAGGAAGTTTTTTTTTTGAAACATTATGATCTGCTTTTAAAGGAGGAAGTAGGCAGAGTGCCTCAGGAATATTAGTTGGGGCCTGATATATGAGGTGATAAAGATGTTGATAAAGATGTTGACTGAAGCGAACAACCAAAAACTCATTTCTCACGGGGAGATAATTTCATTTAATTATATATATTATTTTCCCAAAACATAAGAATATTGTAGTATTTATTTCTAAATTAAACATATATCACTTGGAGGGGAGTTTAGAAAAACAAAACAAAATCAAAACAACAACAGCATGCTCAGAATAGCATCCCAGAAACTGGAATGACTGAACACGAACATGTCTGATGCCAGTGCACCAAGAGTACAGGAAAAAGGTATAGCTCAGTATCCCATTTTCCCATCTGCCTTAAGGACTTTGCTCTACACATTATCCCTTAGCAAAACGCTTCAACAAGTTTGAGGATAAATCAAAACATCACACACGCCCAGCTTTCAAATACAGTTGGTTATCTAGAGACAAGACCTATCTACATGGTCTTTGTGGAGAATAAAAAAAGATAATGGAAAAGCAACTGAAGGGAGTCTGGATAGGAAGCAGTTGAGTAGTAGCTACAGGACAAGGACTGGAGGAAAGGAGAGAAGACAAGGCAGCTGGAAATCAGAGCTGGAAAAAACAAGTTTTCCTTGCCTTAGACTAATCCTTTAGCAGATGCACTGGACTGAGCACTCCTTTGGAGAGGGGAACACAGCAGTGGGAGAGGAAGAAATGCTGGATTTCTTTTTGGTTTTGTTTTATTATTATTATTATATGCTTGGCCCCTCTTACTCAAGCTATTTGGCCAGCACATTATGAATTACATAATCCAAAATTATCTCAAAATATTATACTCTGATATTTGAACTTCAAGTAATTTTTACTAGAAATTGAAATACTTGACTCTCTAGAATGGCACAGCAAGAATGCCGGCCTTTTCTTTGCAAACGTCAAACTTTCATAATTGAATTTTGCAAGCTTCATAATACGGTTTACAGCTTAACATATTGTACACACAGTCTGTTTTTATAAACATTAAACAGATTTGTCAACAACTGGTGGCAGTAGAATTATAATTAGATCTATTTATGAAATTCATTATACAGATAAAGAAAATTGGATGTTTTCTTCTGTGTTAATTGACACATAGAAAGAACTACTGTGTTCTCAGCCTCACTGCATTTTGCTGTTTTAAAAAACAAATTACAACATGGAAATAGTACTGTAGCTCTGTAGCTACATTTCTTTTATTAATCATAGGTCCAAAGGCTGCATTTAAAAGTTTAGTGTGTATGATACATTGATTTAGTCTACAATTAGTGGAGGTGTTCTCCTAAGGAGCAATGTATAGTGAAGGACTATTCTCCACACAGATGGGAGAAAGGAATAGTTTAGACATTAATGAGGTTTCTGAAAGAAATACAACATTGATAGGCTCTATTAGGTAGCGGTTATTTATGATGTAAATTTTTGGTTTAGTTTAACAGCTGAAAGCTGTTTGTTGGGGTTCATAGTTCAGAAACCTTTACTGATGGAGCACCGTATGGTTTGACATACCATGATTTTTCTTAAGCTGGTAGGGGATGCAGCTTGAAGACATGCACGAGCAAGCTTTGGGTTTTAAGCTTTTCAAATCTGGATTACGGATCTTTTCTTCAAACAGCAAAACTGTGACACTGCAGAATACAGAGCAAAGCATCCACTAATCTGCACAGAACAAGGATCAACCTCCTGATGGTTATCTGTAGTACAACATTTAAGACTCAGGAACTAGTACAAGTTTAGCTGTTCAGATTTCAAGTTCAACTTCATGACAGTGTAGGTTAAAGTACTGACCGACACTTTAATGTTTCTGCAACAGAAAATTCCAGTTAAGCTCCTTCAGTTTAAGCCCGTCAGCTAAATCTTATGTATCAGCTAGTAACAAAAGTAAAGGTCCAAAAGATCAAATAAACATAGAACCATTTAAGTTGATAAAGACCCCTAAGATCATCAAGTCCAACCATTAAAATAGGTGATTTTATTAAAAAATTATCCTTTTGAGGGAGAAAAGCATACACTGAAAATCTCAGGTTTGACTAACATGAAATACAAAGCATTCCCTTCAAAATCAGAAGTCCTAAAAGAAACATTTTGGATAGGTTAAGCACAGAAAGTGGTCATGAAGAATTCCAAGACTGAATGCTCTAAGAAGCAATTTATTTATGTCCACATTGTAGACCAGCTGGTACAAAACAGAAGTTCAACACTGTACTTTAATGGATACATGCTACCATAACCCCTGAAGTTCTGTTTTACTGCAGATACAATAGAAGTCCTTCCACTCAAACAAAGCCCTCTGCCAAAGAACCCTGCTTTACAGAAATATTGTATTATTTTCCTCTCAGCATTGCTTTGCAACAGTGGTAAGAAAAGCTGTCTAGAAGACCTCTTCTACGTATCAGTTTTTAAGTTTGTTCTTAAGTTTGTTTTGTTTTTATTTGATTTGTTGTTTTGGGACCTCTGTGGACAGGAAGGGAGAAAAATGTTTTAAAGAAGAAAAAATTGGCCAAACACAGATAGCCATAAGCTTGTCGGCACTTCAGATGTTCTCTCAGATTTTTGCATCTTTTAAGTGTTTTCTCTTACAAAACAATAAATACCATAATTGCTTTTTGAAACTGCATAATTGAATACTAAATATAGCATGAGAATGCAGCATAAATCTGATGGAGGCATTTAGAATGTCTACCATCAGAGAGAAATGTCTGCAGTAACTTCTTGCCCAATTTTCAGATAAATCCCAGACATCATCTAGGAGTCCAATGTTAGGGTATTGCAAGAAAGATTTCCTCTGGCTTCTCACTCATAGGAACATTAGTTACAAGACAGTATTTGGTTATTGGAGAAAGAAAAGCACAAGACCAAAACAGCTGCTTCAGGAGCAGAGGATACTTTACTAGCACAAGTACCTCAGAAGCAAGAGATGAAGGACACCAAAAAATGTTATTATGGAGTTAAAACAACCAGTGATGCCAGATAGAACTTAAGGATTTTATGCCTATTTGCTTGTAAGAGAGGCTGAAGCATGAAAAAAAAAGTGGGTATCTGGCTACATTGGAAGCACTCATACTAAATGAAAAGGCAAAGTTCATGCTCAAGCAGATGTTCCCAGCCTATGCAGGTACTTATCTATGTGGTACACATAGTGAACTGCTACCAAGGAATACATGGCAATAGTAGTAAGCAAGTACCCACATGAAGGAGCTTCACCTGAACCCTAAAGCAGGGGGAGCATTTTGGTTATTGGTAACAAGTGACAACAGAATCACAGAATGGCTGAGGTTGGAAGGGACCTTTGAAGATCACCTAGTCCAGCCCCCCTGCCAAGCAGGATCACCTAGAGCACACTGCGCAGGATGCCATTCAGGTGGGTTCTGAATATCTCCAGAGAAGGAGACTCCACAGCCTCTCTGGGCAACCTACCTCAGTGCTCTATCACCCTCTCATATTCAGCCAGAACCTCCTGTGCTTCAGTTTGTGCCCATTACTTCTTGTCCCATCACTGGGCACAACTGAAATGAGACTGGCTCCATCCATTGGACTTGATGATCCTTATGGGTCCCTTCCAACTCGGGATATTCTATGATTCCACGATTCATTGATGAGGTCTCCCCTCAGTCTTCTCTTTCCCAGGCTAAGCAGGGCCCAGCTCTCTCAGCCTGTCCTCATATGACAGGTGCTCCAGTCCTCTAATCATCTTTGTAGCCCTCAGCTGGGCTCACTCCAGTAGCTCCATGTCCCTCTTGCACTGTGGAGCCCAGAACTGGGGACAATACTCCAGCTGTGGCCTCACCAGGGGGCAGGATCACCTCCCTAAACATGGTGGCCTGGGCCTGGGCCGAGGTGGGGGGGAGCCCTGAAGGGACCAGGCAGGGACATGCAGTGTTGTCTGAGTCCTTGGGGCCTGGGCAGAGATTTTGCTTTTCCTTCTACAAGCTTTCCAAAAGCTTCAGTTGTACAATGTGAGTTACTGTCTTTCCAAGGGTAAGTCATAGAGGAAAGTAGGGAGCATTATTCACGAACGTTGATCTTGTAACGCTCTTAAAGAATGCAAAGACGCCATTGTTGCTTCAGACCTAGCTCAGAATTGTCTCTTCTCTCATCTCATTTCCTCTTTAAAACTACATGTTTCCAGGAACTGTTTTCTAACAGCATAAAGAAACAGGTTTTCTGAAACTTGCAAGATTTGCTGCATGATTGGTGGCTGAATCCTACCTTTGCTTGACCTTGCAGTCTTCTTCACATTTCTCAAGCTACATGTGCAGCATTTTTGCCATTAGATTTACATTCTTACATCTTGCAATTTATATTTGTACAGTTTGACATAAATCTTAGAATTCTATCCAATTATCTATTACACACTAAGAACATGACAGACAAAAACTCTGGTCTCAAACTCCTCTCTGCGGTCTCCAGTCTGAGGTGTGGCCAACTTGTTCAGAGCAGGAGGACAACTGGCACGAGTGCGCGTCCTCTTCCCTCCCTTTTCCAGGTGTAACTCAGACCATGATGTACGAGCACAGAACAAGTTACTCTCCTTGAGCACTTTAGAAGGTTCCTTTGGACGTGTCATCCCTGTTTTGGCTTATTCTGTGGTTTATAAAATAAAAATAAATTGCCTTATTTTAAATTAATGTACGACTGTCTGACCTTCATGGTTTACTCTCCAAGAAAAGCCAGGAGCTTAGCTTACAATTTTTTGCAATTTCCTCCATTACAACTTCACTTGGGTATCACAGCATTTGATTTCAGACAAGTTTAAAATTGAAAAGAAAGGGCAAGTATTAGGGCTTTTATTTTACTTAGTTACTTTTTCTAGAATAAAGCATCTATCCTCCTTTGAGAAAGGAGGCAAATATTGAGAACATTTTAGTCATAAAAAAACTTGGTTTATTTTAAAATCTTTTTTTCTTTTTTAAGTCTCAGCAATAAAGCATAAAGCTCCATCAACGCATATAATGATCTATTAGACATTTAACAGTGTTTACGGCAGTAGCTTTTCAAATAATTTCACAGAACTGAATTTATCTTTTCATCTACATATTTTTCATCCTTTCCGGTAACAAAGATAATTCTTCAGTATTTTTCTGTCTCTACATTTGTTTATCAATACAACAAACCTCCCACGTAATCCCTTCCTTATTTATTTCAACTTTGAAGAGACATGTTTTCACAGAGTGTTATTTCATTGTGCCTAGAAAATAATGTTCCTTTACATTATTTGGTTGCATTATTCTACTGAAAACGTTTTTTGTACTTGTTAGTGAGATGATTACGTCTTCATGCAGATCATCTTCTAGCAATATTTTTTTTTAAAGCAAGATTGCAGCTTAGCTCCAGCAGGCAGCTCAGCACCACCCAGCTCATCACTCACTCTCCCCAGGTGGGATGGGGGAAGAGAATTGGAAAGGTAGAAGTGCAAGAACTCACGGTTGGAGATAAAGGCAGCTCACACGGTAAAGCAAAAGCCACACGTGCAAGCAAAACAACACAAGGAATCCATTCGCTGCTTCCCATCAGCAGGCAGCTTATACCAATCTACACAGGACTTTTTATGCAAACTGCTGCAACTAAGCTAGGATTGTTTTGTCTGTTTACTTGTTTCCAAGAAAAAAAGATGCAAGCACAGTGCCCTTATTTAACAGGAGTTCCACCAGACCAAAATCACAAAGACAGAAAGAAGTCAGGAGTCTAAGGTCTTTTTCTTCCCTTTATACCTTGCAAGAGGCTTACATGAACCTGTTTCTTCAACAATGAGAATCGCCCACTTCCTCCTCCACTCATCTTATTCCGGAGAGAAGAAGTTTTTTCCCAAACCTTATCTATCAAATTAATGAGTGCAAGTAACAAATACTTTTCTGATGGGGACAAAAAAAATAAGTTGTATATACTCACAGATTTCAAGTTTACAGAACACTGAAGACCTAAACTTCTGAGCTAAGAGTTGTTTCAATAAAAGATACTTGCTTAATGCATATCAGAAGATAAACAAAGTACAAAAGTAACAAAACAAAACAAAAAGGCAACCTTATGAACTGCTTTCAGACGGCTGAGCTAATAAGCACCACTAGAAAACTCTTGCCAAGCTGTAAGTGCTAGTCTGTGAAGCCTGAGGAGGGCAGGTCCTGATGCTGCATGTCCACTCTGAGTGCAAACAGGATGTCCAAGCTGGTCCCAAACTCCACCAGAAGTCACCAAGACCTCTTGGCACTGCAATTCCCAGAGTTTCCTTCTCTAGAAGCTTTATTTCACACACAAGAAACAGCCCTAGCCCTTGCAAGCATTAGCGTAGTGTCTACGAGTTGTAACCCTTGCAACAGAGTATTCATTTGAAATGCACCCAGCCTGCTGACATCTGTGAATAAGACAGGCCAGTTCAGACAGCAGCACTTGTTTTGTCTTAGGACACGTGACTTCCAGTCAAAAATAAATAAATAAATGAACAGTAAGAGTTTCTCTGACCTCAGCAAAACCTAAAGGCAACACATGCCGCCAGGAAATGTTACGATATAATTTTACAGGCATCTCAGAATGAATGCACCAGCCACCTAGTAAAAGCATTTTCTGACCACTCACCTATCACAAAGAGTAGCAGGACAATAATTTGGTTTAATGAAAGCTTTTTCAACAGCTTCCTTATTTATCATAGATAGAGCTTACACTGTCATGAAACTTCAATATGTACCGCGGAAGTCACATCAGTTCTGAAGTATTAAATGGCAGGGTTCAGAAAGCATTTTTCCAGCAGAGGCAATGTTTTACAGTGTGCTAGGTGTACTGTTACTATTTCTAGTCTCCTCTAAATTGCAACACTGTCAGGGATCACAAGCCAATCTAGGGAAATTTCACATACGTACTTTCATTTTATACTGCTGCAGCAGTATAAAATAACTAAATTATAGATTAAGAATCGATACATTTTTCTTTTATTTCAGATCCATTCTATCATATAAGAACAATACAACATAGTTCCTGTATTCAGTCAGTAATTAACTAGCAACACAAACACAATAAACATCTGTACAAGATGTATCTACAGTAAAATTACAAACTTTGCTGTCTAAAGGTATTATATTCAAATCCAGTATGAGCCTCCCAAGGCCAATTTGGTTCTATTTCAACTTGCGAAAATAAACTGATATAAAAGCATTATTTCACGTTTTAACACCTAATACCAAAATCAGCTATACCAATAGATGCTAAATTCTAAGAATGAGGGTTTTCCATGTATGTTTTTTAAAATGTAAGTAAAAGATATTTATTATTTTTTTTATTTCATGTTATTTATCATTTTCTTACTTAAGCTTTTTTTTTTTCTAATAGTAAATATTCTTTAATCAAAAAAAGAAATCAATAATTTAAAAATAGGAAATCTCCACAAACACACACTGAACTAAATTTAATACAGAAGCACAATTCTGCAGAAATAAAAGTACCTGTGCAAAGAACACCCTTACTTGGAAACTATTAGTGATCCAATCAACTAAGAGTCAAATTGTAACAAGGAATGTCAACAAGTGTTCCCCAGGTTCCAATTTATCAAAGTTTTTAGAACTTTGTGACCTCTTCTTTGGTAAAACCATGTCTTTGCCATTGGGCACAGATTTTGTTTTGTTGTGTTTTCCTGCTGCAGCTAAGCCCACGTGCCTTGCTGTGTTTCTGTACCTTGTTACGCGGCGTCACCGATGTCACTACAGCGCTGTAGGCACAGCATTATACCCGATCTGCAACTGTCACTTGGGACCACTGCTGGAAGAAGTTTACACATCTTCCTTCTCTATATCACACAGTCAAAACATTTCAGAGGGCTGTCCATTTCATTATGGAAAGATAATCTAGTAGTTTTTCTTTTGTGCTTTACTCCCCCTCAGTTTTGCAAAGGACATTTTTACCAAAGGCCTCCACCCCGTAACTTCTAAAACCAGAAGAGGCTTATCAGAATGAACAAGTATTTCCCCAGTTGCTTAAGTATACATCGCTGGGGAGGCACTGGACTAGTTCAGCTCACTGGCTTTACCCCCACCAGCCTGCTTCCCCTCACCGCACATAAAATCATAGAATAAAGGACTCTAAAAGCCAAAATCTGCTCATCAACCAAGTGAGTAGCACCAACCAGATTGCCTGACACACGGGGACTCCACACCCAAGCATGACCCACCAGGCTCCATTTGTGATTGCCATGGTCATCTCTGGTCCACAAAGGAGCAGCACGTCATGATTAAACGGTGTAAGGCCTGGAACACACGCGATGAATTGGTTGTTCCTGACTGACACAGCATGCAGACACTGGTGGTCTTGACAGGGCTACGCAGTCCAGCCTAAGCACCAAGCAGCAGCCAGGACTTTGTGGAGTACCCTCTGCAACTCAGCTGTGTCACCACTTCCCCAGCAGGGACCAAGCAGAAGCACTGCTGCAGGCAGGTTTCCCAGAAAAGCTCCCAAGCCACCATCTCTGCCACCTTTGCATTTCTCAAGATCTGAAGAGCAAAAAACCTTCCATAATGAAGCTCCTGTACCCTTCAGAAAGCAGTTCCATTTTCCTCACTACGGAACAGCATCCCTACCCAAACTCTCCAGCAGCTGCCTTCCCATTGCCCTAACACAAATACAACCAGTAATTAACTGGTATAATTATTCAGTGCTCAACCCTTACTCTTATTACTCTTTCCACAGGTTCTCTTAGCAGTCCTGTTAGCTGCTGGGAAGTAGGACACACAGTAGCTACCGTCTGCCACATTGTAGCTGCAGAAAAAATACTATAAAAATAACTGCTACTGATCAAGAATACTTTTCAATCGTCTCTAACTCTGCCAGTTAAATCCTTTGTTGTAGGTGTTTAGCTCAAAAATTAATTTCACTTTTAATAGCTCAACCAGAAAACATGTAAACATCTGTTTTCCCAGACTAGAGACACACTTGTACCTCTTTCAGTAGCAGCTGTATTGAATTTACTCTCTCAGTAGAAGACAACTTCTCTGTTACAAAAAGTCACCAAATTTCAAAATTGTTCTATCTGCAAAACGGAGAAGTTTCTACATCACCCCACTGTGTAACTTGCTTTGGTTTTCACGTTGACCACTTCCATGCACAGGTGCTGAACAAACTTAAAAATAATCTAGCACGCGCAAGCCCATGAGCAAAGACAAAGCCGTATTTCTCGTGGAGTAGCTGTCCCCTCCTGCTCCAGACAGAAGGAGCAGGGCGCCATCATCGAGATTCAGCTTGCCAGAGGAATGGAGTCTGCAAAGAATCACTTTTTATGGAAATGGAAATGGACTGGCTCTTTTAACATCTTTCTTCTAAGAGCCGGTGGGCAAAGATTTATTTATTTTTCTAACAAAACATTTTTCAGCTTATTTCTAATACCTAAGCAGGCCCTCCCACTGTTCTGGCATGCAATATTACTTCCCTTGTTTTCAGTAATTCTTGAAAGCCTGAAAAACCAATCCAGTTTTTATGTTAACAAGAGGCATATCTCCTAATAGCACATGCTTTGAATAAGCACCAGGTACTCAGCTAAGGCCTGGAGCAATGAAGCGTTGTAATTTGAAGACTTCTCTAACTTGTTCATCTTGCAAGACAGTTTGACAACTTGAGGGTGCAGAAACCCATGAAAATACCACTAACAACACTGGCACAGCTCAGCCGACCTGCAACTGATACACAGCCACAGTAGCTCCTCTACGCTCCCACAACCACACAGGTATTTGTAAACACGAACATGGCCTGAGGTGCAGCAGGGGCAAAACACTTCTGCAATTCTAGGAAGAAAAACCTGCACCGTTTCTCTGAAGGCCAGGGTTTGTTAGAGTAGATCTACAGTAAGACAGTACTGAAAGTTTAATTAACTATGAACTGTACCAATGAAAGACAAATACTGAAGAGAAGCAGAAAAGAGAAGACTGTGGAAAACCACAGAAGAAATAAGTGTCTTAAAAATAGCTTTTGTTTGTTGTCTATCTAAAGAAATATTAATTCAGTTAATCATAACCACATCAAAACATTACAGTTGCTGAACAGCCAAGGCACTCTTTGATTTTAATGGGAAAGTTTCATGCATCAGGAATGCAGAATCAGAGCTATAACAGGAAGATGGGATAAAGAGAACATACTACGCTCCTAACACCCTATTATATTTTCCACCGTACGTACCATATACTCCCAAGTTACATAGTTACTTGGAGATAAATCTCCACATTAAAGTAACATGGAGATGGCAACTGGGGAACTACAAAAGAACAACTCAGTAAGTATTTACATCCTCAAATGAATACATGCATAAATAAAAAAGATACGCTGAAGCTAAACAGTGCTAAGTACAACCTCTCTTATCCCAGGCTGTTTTGTCTTTATAATCACTCATCAACTTCAGGAAGAAACAACCTTTCAGCACTGATAGGGCAATAAACGTAATTTTAGACAGTCATACAAAGGGGTAAAAATGGACCTTGGAATTGTATTTATGCACTGCCATGAAATTATTTTTCTGTAAAGAAAACCTTAGAAAAGCAGGTAAGACCAATTATTAACATGTTCCAATACATGATATAACAAAGTCTCTCATTGATCTAATCATCAGCATAATTCAATGGCAGTCAAAATTTGTGCAGTTTGGACACATCCTTCCCCCCAAAAAAACTTTAAAGCATCTCAGTGTGCAGATGAATTATTTTCCCCTTTTCCTTTCAGATCCATTCTACTAAGCGTCAAGAATTGATATTGATGCCACTGCAGCAACCATAGTAGGTCACAGGATGCTAGTAGGCTGCAGCTGCAATGTACATGAGAAGGAGCTGCAAGCTATTTATCACTATCAACAGTTGGTATGAGCAATTTTACATTCCAAATGCATCCACTAAAGGAAGGACAGAAGGCCTTGAGGATGGGGCTACCGTTGTTTTTTTTTCAAAGGACTATCACTATTTTTATGATTTTTAGAGTACCTCCAAGTACAACTGATGACAATTAGCTTTTCTTACTTACTGAATGAACTTTCACACTGTAATTAAGTTGCTCAAAATAAAATATTACTTTACAATAAATAATAGGAAGTAATAAATAGAAGTAATAACCTAAGTCAGACACATACCTTTAGCCACAGCTTCTTTATACTTTTCTTTGGCAGAATTTACTTCTTTTATTAGTTGTCTATAGCTAGATTTTAGTTTCTCTAGTTCTGTCTTTGTGACCTTCAAGAAAACAGAAACATAAAGAGCAGTAAGAATACTTATCCTCAACATTAAAAATGTTAATTCACTAATGATATGACTGGATTTACTTCCCAAAATAAGCATGTTAACACTTTCCACTGTCTTGAGATAGTCTTAATAGGCTATTCCACAGTGTAACAAAATTTTAAAAAAACCAATAAATGTATGGAATGAAAGAAGAGGCCTGAAACAGAGTCCCCCACGTGGATCAGAGCAGTACAGTGTAATAACTAGAAGAAAATCCAGCTTATTACAAATACTATTCTATTTCAATCAAAAGAGAGAAAAAAACACACCAAAAAAAGATGCTCATTAAACACACTAGATGAAAAAGTTCTCTGCAAAATAAGGAATTATTTTAGTGTCTCAACTACCAAGACAGAAGAGCTTTGGGATATAGCATTTTACATAAACAGTTTAGAAATAGCAACTGTGCATGAACAAATCTACCTGTCATAAGACTTTTATTCATAAAAAGAAAAAGAAAAGAAAAGTGCTGTGGAACAAAGCGCTTGCAGGAGTTTCTCTCCATCAGAAGCAGCTCCACTGATCACAACATTTGTTCAGAAAACTCCAATGAAGTTGACTCTTCTAACCCCAATTTTCATTCACTGTGTGAAAATTAGTGCACTATTCAGAAATACTCACAAATCATCAATTTGATAATAAAAGCTCATAACAAACCAGCCACTGCAAAACCAGAAAGGTGGCATAAATGGTAAAGAAATTTTAAAACTATGACAAAGCAATATACACTCACCATGGAAGGGGAACTTAATCTAATGGAAGCACCCTCACTGTGTTGACAAGGAAACCTGTTGTGCAGGAAAACTGCTCCTCATGCAACTAGCATGAAGAAAAGTGGTGTTCACAATTCTCCCTTTCTTCATCACATCAGGCCCAGATACTGCTATTCTCACCCACAAGAACAACATCTGGAGACTTAATGGAATTCCTTTAAGAGCAAACAAGATGCTATATATAGTTTCTATTTCTGGGCTATCTGTGCAAAGGTTTAACTTAAAGGCAAGGAATTTTGTGTACATTAGTCCCAAATTTTCATCTCATATTTATACATATTTATGCTGTAAATCATTCACAACTGCTGTTATTTTAAATTAATAGAAATGGTTTATGAAAAATAAACTTTATGGCAAATGTATTGTAAAATTGTGTTAAGCAATGGATAAGAAGACAGGATTAGCAAGTAGTGAATACAATTAACATACACGGTAATGAATATGCTTCTCTTAACAAAAAAAATAAATTAAGTTAGGCTACCAATACTAAGAAACCTTTGTAATAACTGTGAAATGAAATTTGCTGATTCTTAAACTGTGTTCTTCCACCAGAGAAAAACAAAGGGCCTCCACCTTCAATTAACTCTCAAGGAGCTGAAATGGTGAAGGATTATCCTTATCTCAATGTACATATATCAAGGAATTGCCCAACTAAGTAGCGCAGTATTCTACATTTTTTTCCCCTCAAAATTCACAAACAAAGAAAAAATATCCAGGATCTTAATGGAAACTGAAATAAACTCAAAGATACAGGTTTTATTGTATTGTGTAAAAAGCATGTGTCCCATTGCCCTTAAGAATTTTATCAAAACAGATTCCTCATTGTGCAGGTCTCTAGGATAAGAAGGTACGACACATAAGTATTTCACCTGGAGGAAAACTTTTTTTTTTTTTTTGCCAAATATCCTAAAGATTATGAACTGCAAAGACACTAATCTTTGCAAGTTTTGGATAACGCCCTGGGAAATAATAAGTATTTTGTCACCACATGGAACAAAAGTAGACCTAACACCACAGAACACAAAAAGTGTTTTGGATTTCTGGGAACCATTCTTTAAGTGTTCCAGTGACACAGAACCTTTGAATAAACAATGTCAGCTAACAATGAAAGAACACATCAAATCTAACCAAAATGTTTTTCAAATGCTTCTTGGGAAAACCAAGAAGGCAGGAGCCGGGGAGCGGGTGGAGGGGAGAAGGGAATTACAAAACCAGTGCTAGTTTATTCATCTTGCATCACCATGTAGCCCATGATTAAAAACAATATGGTTTGTAATTAAATATTTTGGGAGTGCTTAATGTCTTACCTTAAAGCCTTGAAAAAAGTCTTATTTTAAAAAAACTGCATTTTGTTAGAGTTATCTTAATAGCACAATGTTTTATATAGTCTCCGTTAAAGCCCTACCCGAACACCCACCAGTCTTGCTTCTGCTACACTTCATTTCTTTTTATATTTTCTTTCTTTTTCCATTTCTCCATAGAATCATAGAATGGCTTGGGTTGGAAGGGACCTTAAAGATCATCCAGTTCCAACCCCTCTGCCATGGGCAGGGACACCAATAAATATAAATTTAGCATCTATTTCTAACATATGCCACCACTTTCCCTCCATCTTCAATCCTGATTATTTCCAGATGCACCAATCCATAAGCGGATGTGATCATTTGGCCTGTAAATTCTACCAGATAAGCCAGCCAATAAATCAGATAAACCAACCATGCATCAAATAGGATGTACTTCTCATAGCCAATACCTGGGGAAGATGCCAAGATCCCAGTAGATTATTGAATCAGTCCTAATAAAGCCAACATATTTAACATGATATATGTTTAGTAGTTGTTAAGGTTCTTCTCATAACCAGCCCACCAATCTTTTACTCACCAGTCCATGATATTTGTACTACATTACTCATACGTTTTATTTTAATTATTTTACTCCAAATCTATGAGTCTCTGCTGTAAGAAAGAAGAAGCAGTGCTTTCCTTTCTCTCAGTAGACCTTTCAAACTATCAGTTTGCTCTTTGACATTTGCAGCTAACCTTCCCCCAGAGCACCTGAATTAAACAGTGATTTCTGTCAGCTTTACTGGCTAGACATGATGCTTTCAACATCAGGAAGACAAGGGAGTTGTTTTAAAAATGTCCCGAAGAACTCCATCTGCAGCCATAATACTTGGTTTACATGTGATTTATATTTTAGAATAAGGACTAGAATCCCATCCCCACCCAAGACAGTGGGGATTGTCAGGACCACTGAAAAACAAACAAACAAAAAAAAAACACCACCACCACCACTTTTCAGTGTCCTAGTCCCATGGATTTCTAGAGTGAAGTGAAAGCAGAAGAGATGGCACGGGAAAGTGTCACACAGAATCATGCTCTACTGAAACAGGAGCATTTCCAATGTTATCTGTCTAAATAAATTAATGCAGAATGAAGTTTTCCATCTCTGCCTTGTCAGCTAGCAAGGGAACGGAAAACGTGAAGGAGATAACTAAAATTTAAACTAGACAGTCTACATAACACAAATCACAACTTTTACAATAGAAAAAAAAAGCAATCGAACTAAAAAAAATCCATCCTCAAGATATTACTTTTTAAACAAATTTTAGAACTACAACAAATCTATAAAGAACAGTTGAATAAAATACCTTGTACATCTCTGCTTCAATTTGTTGATGAACACCTAGGTAACTCTTCTTCACTTGCTGCTTATCTTTGATCATCATTGTAAGCCTATGCAAAGGCCCAGAATTAAGATCCTCTGCATGTGTCTTCATTATTTTGCTCAGCTGTTCCGTTTGTTGTACGACAAGCAACCAAGACTGTAAAAAAAAAAAAAAAAAAAAAAATCAGAACAGAAAAACAGTCACATATTCTGGCCTACAAATAATCAAACAATGCCAAACAATGAATGCAAACTGTGAGAAAAGATGAATCAATATTTAAAACAATTCAGTTAAAAAAAATAATTAAACTTCCCAGATTCACTTGAGAACTTTCAAAATAAAACTCTTGCTGCTGTACTAAAAGCATGTCTTGAACTTGCTCATAAAGTCCTAAAATAAGCATCACAGACAAAAACACAGATCTGCGTGGTAGCTCTTCAGCACTGTCCTAGCAGTGCTGAACACCCATGAAAGCCTTCTCCGGATTTACCTTCTCAACACCTCTAACAAGCACATGCTGGTGTTATTTGTTCTCCCATTTCCTAGTCCCACTTACTCTGCTCAGTCTGCCTTCTTTGCCCTTGTCTAAACATCTGACAGCAATATGCATTTGAGTTGCTGCTGTTTAAGAGGACACCGTTTGTCTGCTGCTTCACGTAGCTGACAGCATCAGGGCCCAGGCCACCAGTGGCAAAACTCGTGGAGCTAACAGGTTAAGAGGCACGGGCAGCTACTCATCTGTCACAGCAACTGCACAGCCTGCTGTACCCTCACGTTAATAACTTCCTTGGCCATTCTGTCAGTCAGTTTTCAGGACAGCCTAATGCACCGTGGCTTTGAATTTTCATTAAGAACTGTGCGAGGAACACCAAGACTTTCAATGCACAGCAGAAATCAACCGAAAAAAATAGAGTTCAGTTCAAACGCAAGTATTTGTTACCCTAAAGGACCCTGTCACACTTGGCAGATAGGAACAGTATCGGATTCGTTAGGCATAATTCCCTAACAGGCTGCTGTGTTGCAGTTACAATTTCAGAATGGCTATTTCCAAAGCAATTATCAGTTCATGAAGGCAGCTGGTATGCTAGTTCCACTGGCATTTACCTTACTCTTACTAAACATAATCCACCTTCAATCTTCATAATTTACAAAATGGATTTGTTTGGCAGTTCTGGGATTTCCTTGCATCTTATACATAAGCATATATATGTGTTCATATATACACATACAAATCTCTCCATATAAACAAATATTCCCATTTCTACATGACAATGTTGCAACTCAGATTGGATTTTAGAGAACAGAATGAAAGACAGTTAATTCCTGTACACACTGAACCATCTTTAACATTTCCTTTAGCTGACAAACACCGCAGCAACTGGCACAGACCTATCTCAGACTGCCCCAAGCGTGGTGTTGTAACAGCTCACCGACTGCAGCTTCCTGGTTATATCTGAAAAGCGCTTAATCTCTCCATTACAGAGCACTTTCCAATCGACAACAGGAGCCATGTTGCAAAGCTTCATACAATAAAAACAACATTGAACATCTGTATCAGAGCAGGGGATATGGAAGAGTTCGTAACAGCACTCTCAGAAGTCAAAGAGCAGCAAGAGTCACGCGTTTTCTTTAGGAGTGATTTATTACTGGTGAGGCAAATATCGTTTCAATCAACCCTGAGAAACACAGCAAAAGCAGTTCTTCTGCAGGACAGATACTCGAACAAAATACTTAGTTTAGAATTCACCAAACAAGCCCAAGTGAGTCTGAAACACAGTGAAAACCTGTCTATTTAAAAATAAAAAAGTAAATAAGTAATTTGCACATCTTCCCATTCCTTATATCTCTCTTTCCATATTGAGAAAGCATTGGTTAAACAGGATTTCTGTGTATTGTATGATTATCTTTTATCATTTTAAATGGCAAAAGTTAAGGTGAAAAGTTATAATTGGGGAAAGGCTTCAAAAATTGAGATTTATATGGGACAAAAAAACAGCTGGGTGGGGACAGCAGAAAAGGCAAAGCATTTCCTTTCACATAAAAAAAACACAATCCATCAAAAGCAATAAAGTATAATATTGTTAGGTTCAACAGTATTTTTTAGACATATACGCACACAAAAAGCTTATGGGAAGCACTTAAAAATGCTGCTTTTCTGGCATTAGAGGTCCCCGCCACTACGCCTTCCAGGAAGTTTACTGCCTCTGCGTGGAAAAAACACAGGACAGATTTACGCAAACAGCTCTCTCAAAGTGCTTCAAAAAAAAAGGCAGAAAAGATTAGAGAGCTCGGAATTATTTCCGAAACCACGTTTGAATACCCAGAACTGAATATATCGTTACAGTCTTTTAAATCTTAGGAGACGTAAAATTGTAGATTTATATCCCATAATAACTGCGTCAGATTTTGATTCTGTACAATGTCAGAAAGAGGCAAAAAGTGTCACGGAATAGCAAAGTATAGTAGAACAGTAGGAGTAAAATAACCCAACAATAATTCAGGTATTTTAACTGCCCAAACCAGTGACAATGTATCACCACATAACCTTGAAACCCAAGCTGACAGTGCAATTTCAAGGCAAGCCCATACAAAAGACCTATCAGTAGTATACGAATACTTTGGCTGTTATGCAAACATGCAGAGATCAGGGATGGGGCTTAAGAGAAAAACGGCACCTCCTTAAAAGAAAAAATAAATAAAAGGAACAGAAAATAATCCTGAAAAAATAACTCAAGTGCCAACATCCAAAATGACTTTAAAACGTGACGCAGATGCCTCTGTTTAACTCACTAAGAAAATGTCTTAAGACACATCTTCAGCTTCTAAAAATTTATTTGCTCATAGGAAAAATAAAAATTAAAAAAATATATATAAATAAATCACCAAAGTGGCTAGACAGAGCTGGCAACCTGAATTGTAAGGGTTACAATGCTCAGGACTCTGGTGCCAGTGCTCTTTTACTGTTCTAGCCCTAATCCACTGTTTCACTGCCCAGAAGAGTTGCAGGACAGCTTAGCAAGCGCATAAAAACGATCCCGTTGGGGCAACAATAGCAAGCACTACTAAGCATACCATTAATTCTGTGAAAAACAACTCCGGGATACGACAGTAGAAAGTCTGAAGAAAATACCTGACTTGTGCCATTACTGGGCTAACAAAAATGCTTTAACATTAATTTACCCAAATCATCACAACTGTGTATAAGAAACATATCCAGGTGAGTAGCATTTCAAGTACACCACCAAAACACGCAGATGAAAAACAAATGCAGGGCGGCAATTTACACTGCAAGAATTATTGTGTGAGGCGGGGGACAACAACAGTATTACAGATACAGACTGTGCAGTGCTATTTCGGGGGCAGCTGAAGCAGGCTAGCTGTTTCAGTGCAGCTTTCAAATCACACACACAGCCACTGTACTCCAGCATAAACCTAGCCTGCTTCACAAGGAGCACTGATGTTCCTGCTGCAATGCCATAGCTTGTATTCAAGCAGCAATTCCATAAGCCCGCTGCATAAAAAACTGCTTTGTCTATAATTTAACTGGACCCAAAAATTGTGTTTTCCTGCAGAGTAGAAGATCAGGATTCATGCCAGACTGAAGGGGCTGTGTAACCACTGCTGCAGCAGAAGGGACAGAAATTGAATAAGGCATTAAAACAGAATTGTTTTCTCTCGTCAGGAAGGAATCCAAGTCAGAAGTGAAGCTTACTAGCAGGTGAAACAGGGAAGTTTGCTTCATCGGTATCCTGCCTGTACTTGCTCTAAACCTGACCATTAACAACCTGCAGGAAGGACAGCCTTACCTTTATAAAAAGTCAACGTAGTAGTTTTAAACTGGATGCAAAGTAACTTCACAATTATGAGGAACATCCTGAATCAATGTTTTGTTTTTTACACCACATACTGTGGTGTGAATAACAGGCGGAATGCTAAGCTTTGCCTTGGTTTCCTGGTATTTTTCTATTTCTGTCACAAATTCTATACAGCATAAACAATAGTTCCTATTTAACTGTCTTAAAAGAAAGGCTTACTACAACATACTCTATTTTCAAAATGCTAAACAAATCAGCAGGCTGAACCCAAAGCCCTAAAATACCAAATTTCAGAATCCAAGATTCCAGTTTAGTTATTAATCTCAAAGCAAGACCGGAGTTCAACTCCATTACACTGAGCTCATTTTAAGCTCTTGAGCAACATTAACTCTCAAGAAGCTGAATCAACAGGAATCCAACACAAACTAAAATAAACAAACCAAAACCCAACTTCTTATCTTATTCAACTCTTATTTCCTTAATGTAAGGATATTACAAATTAAAAATACTTCAATCTTACCTTGGACACGTTGCTGATATAATCCAATTGGCAAGTGCTTTCTTTATCTACTTGATTACAAAGATTCTGTAAAGTGGAGGCATACTCTTTATCACTTTTTACACGCATGACCATAAATTTCTTCACCGTTTCCAGCAGTCGTAGTTCCCAGTCTTGCAGTTTTAATAAAGCATCGTGAGAATACTTCAGGTCACTTCCAAACCCCATTTTTAAGGCACTATATACCGCACGGGCGAAAATATAGGCTCCTCACCACATCTGTAAGCAAAACAAGATTCATGAGATCCAGACAGAAGAAAAACGTTACAAAGAGCAACTATTAACAACTAAACACTGAAATAACTTAGCCTTAAGATTAACCACAGTACGACCTACACCACTTTGAAGCAGACAGACAGAAAGGTCAGAGAACTATTTCTAACACCAAGCTAAACTGAAAGAGATCTGAAGTCCTCTCCGTTACTTTGAACTGCCAGCACAATTTCAGTTTGTGACCTCCAGTTTCCCATCTGTAAAACAGTAGTGTAATGGCACCTCCTTAGCTGAAAGGGGAGTTATGAGGGAACACACAAGTGCACCTAAGAGACACTAAAGAACAACACACATATTTAATCAAATAAATATACATGACACTATCTCCAGGCAGGAACTGCCATGACACTGCTTCATTCCTGGTGACCCAGAATACTTGATGCTAGTGGATACTGTCCTAAGGACATAAAAACATCCAAATAAACCATCAGTTCGCAGGCACTGCATCTAGGGTAAATGGATAGCTACAAAATTACTGCTAGCTTGGTCCTGAACACTGCATTAACAGGCACTTGAACTGCAGAGTCAACCTCCCAAAAGTCAGAAAATATCCCAAACCAGGCTCCTGTGCAACCTTCCACTGTTCCTGTGAGAAACACGTCAGGGTAGAGTTCCTTATTTCACACATTTTTCCCCTAAAGCAGCCCAGTCCCATTGCACAATATGAAATCATTATTTGATATCATCACTCGATAATATGATTAAGAAGTGCCACATTATAAAACCCTGTAACACAACTGCAGGTCAAAGACAAGTATTTGAGCTAGCTTTAAAACATCCTATCATGATACACACGGCCACATCATGCAACATTTGAAACCACATGCATTTCCACAGTCTCGTACATAGTTTTGTAACATGGGCCAAACCCTGTTTTCTGTTGTATAGACCAAAAACCTGTTTCCATACTGATCAGCTTCAAACTTGGTAAGATAAATTTCCATAAACTGCAATTAGGGCTCTAGACTACTGCACTCACACTGCCTGTGCATCACTTACTCACCAATTCCTGCACTCCAGCCAAGCCTTAGCTCTTTTGAACACAGAAGTACCCATTTCTTCATAGGCTTTAAATTGCCACTTAAATTATCAGTGTTTTACAAACGTGAATAGTGTCATCTTCTTAGCAGCCCATGAGCTGAAGCAGAACTAATACAGAGAGACCTGAGACACAGGAACTGATGTCGACACTGTACTCACTAACACTGCTATTCACAAAGCTTAAGGACAGACCTTCCAGCGAGCCTATCATTTTAGCACACTGACCATCTAGAACAAAGATATTATTGATTTCGGTTACCAAGAAGTTTCAGAAAATTTTACAGGTCAGAACCTACAGCAATCGCCAACGTATGACTCTCAAAGCCATTGGGACTCCCAAGCATGACTCCCCAAACCATTCCTCTCTTTCTGCAGCTCCCTGTCCTCCCAGTACATTACAGAAATAAGCCTCATCCACTATGTATACTAATACATATAGGTACAAGAGTACAAGCCATGTTACAATGCTATGGAGTAAAAATAAAAATCCCATAAAGACATTATGAGCAGCATTGTGTTATTATGCACGTATACAATACAGGCACATCCAGGTTATGAGAGTAACCTTTAAGTTATCACAAGCTTCCATATGCTCTTAACTTTGAAGCCACGCATTTCTGTCAGAAGTCTGGGTGATGGCTAACAGCTCAGGCAAACAGCAATTGTAAATTATTTGTACTGGTTTATTTATAAAGGATGAACTATGCTTTATTAGTTGCATTAACATTTGCACAGTTAAAGTTTAAGAATAGTCTTACAGAAACACTGATAATTCAGTACAATAAGTGAAAGAAGATCTTACAGCATCTATTTACTAATGACTTGTGCTTCTCTCTGTGATTTCTCAACACTCTCTAGACCTACATCCACTGCTGTGACCAACCTCATTTTTCTCCTAGCATATTTCAGCACATGCACTAAATCTCCTACCGCATTATCAACGAGAAAAGCTGTAACTCTATTTTCTTACATCCCATTCAGAAAAGATGTGAACTGAATCTCAAGTTGAAGTCTTGGTGAAATCTTGTGAAGTCAGGAGGGCAAGGGAAGGATAAAATATGCTCAGCATATATTTCAGTCTGCTTCTACTGACTCACTATGGAGCCAGAAGATCACAAAACTGAACAGATGATCCACTAACATTTCACTGCAGCCTCCTAATTCACCCTTCACAAAGTAATAATTTGATTTTTTCAGACTGCTCCAGTAGATGCCTGAGTAAATGGACAAACACTGTATGTATACTGGACTCTGATCTTCGGTTTCAATTATTCCCTTCACCACAATATATGCACCATAGGAAAGGTTTGTTTTACAGAAGTGATAAATTCTGATTCGGTAAGACTAGCAAGGGCAAAGTTTCAGAGCCGATGATTCTCAGCTCAGCCTCCATGCCTCTTCCTTGAAAATTTAGGAAGCGTTCCCTCAAAAAAATCCGCTAATATCAGGTGCTCCAGTATTATGGAGGCAAAGAAGTTGTGAGCAAGTTTCCAAGATCTAAGATACTTAATAGTCAAGAAGCTAAATATTTACATTTTTAATTTTACATAGAAAGCCACTGAAACCAGTACTGATTACACGGTCACTTACTTGAAGTCAGAACTGTATGAATTACCAAACACGTTAATAGACGTGCTCTATGTAATCTGCATTTTGAATCCTCTCGAAGAGCGCAAGCCCATTTCCAAAGGCCGATGTTCAGAGAGACAGGATCTGGCGTCAACACAGTCATTTTTCCGGGCCTGGTGTTGCCCCCTTTGCATACTCAGACAAGTTGCTAGCTGCCCCACAGGGTCACCCAACAACACATCAGGACCAGTGCTCTGCCTCTACCACAGCACCCAAAGGTGCTGCTCGAGGACAGGGAGCAAGCCCGGCTGCCTCCTCCGGCCTGTTCCTCCTTGTCCTTCCCCACGTCCACGGTGACTGGATTAGGGAACAGGCATTGGCAGTCCTGATGTGTTTGCTTCGCCATACAACACCACAATGCTAGCGCTGAGACACAGGTAGATTCTCACCCAGATTCCGCAAACACTGACTAGAGGCAAAACTGAGTAGTAAAATGAAAAGTGTGAGTTCAGGAAAAAGTTACTGCGGAACCAGCAGGAGATACAGGGAACGCAACACACTAACGTACTTCTTCCTCCAATGCTGAGTATTTTGAGATGGTCTATGTACATAACTTTAAAATTAGTGGATATGGAAATTAGCCAATCAACGTTTGGTGAGTTTTAGCAGTCAAAAAATGTGCCAGAGCAAATTCCAAGACAAAACATTTTTTATCATCATTCATAAAAAAACTAATCATTGAGAGGTACTAAGCTCTCAATGTACATTTAATAATGGAAAATGAGCAACCACTCCTTGAACAGCTCTAAATTTAACTGCATTTACCAAAGACAGCTTGTGACTTGTCTCAGCCACCACCACCACAGCAATGTGGTCAGATTCTAAAAGAACGATGTTAAAATTTGTCAGACTCACAGTGGAAAACTTCAATGACATCCACTTTATTCTTCAGTACTGCATCACTCCGCTCAGCAAATAAAGCCGATATTCTGGCATTAGCAGTCTTCCTGGATTCCAGAACTGAAGAAAGTGGTTTTCACAGCCAACCTACACTTAAAGATCATAATCTACCCCCGACAGAGGAATGGACAGGGACGGACATGGTGAGTCAGATCAGAGGTACTACCATCTGCCTGACAACGACCAAAAGCAAACAAGAAGGGAATCCACATCATACACCAAACAAGATGCATCCAACAATTAGCAATCACATTCTTTCTGTAGATTTCATAGTATCACAGAATCATTCAGGTTAGAAAAGACCTCCAAGATCATCTGGTCCAAACGTCCCCCTACCAACAATGTCACCCACCAAACCATGTCCCCAAGCCTTTCCTTGGACACCCCCAGGGACGGTGACACCACCCCCTCCCTGGGCAACCCATCCCAGTTCCTGACTGCTCTTTCTGAGAAGAAGGGTCTCCTCATTTCCAACCTGAACCTCCCCTGGCACAACTTGAGGCCATTCCCTAGTCCTATCACTAGTTACCTGTGAGAAGAGGCCGACCACAGCAATATATTAGAGAAGACATAAGTTGTTATGGGTGGGAGGGCATCCTGGGAAATATTGTTATATATATGCTGTTCTTGTGGTTTTACAGTACGAATGATGATGAACTTTCAAGGCCACAAAAGGCAGGAAACTGATAAGCCACAAAACAAACACATCAGGCCCCCAGCTAAATTCAGAACAAGGAAGCATAGCAGACATCTGACTCCTCCAGAAGAAGGAATATGCAACGGGTCACTCTTGACCTGCTATCAACCCCCACGTTCCTAAGTGTATGTGGACTTCGAATTGCTTAACATGGCAATTATTTCAAAGTCTTTTTCTAGAAACATTAACAATACTGCAAAAACAGAAAAAAAAGATAAGAACTTTGTTTCAGGAGAAACAAATACTCAAATTCAAAGTTTCCATACTGACAAAACAACTTTATAAGAGGTGACCAATTTGTTACATAGTCCACCTCCATTTCTGAACCTGAGGCTTACAGTAGTTATTTTCCATCAGAACTAGGAACGCTTAGCCCTCCCTCCACACCCTAAATAAAAATTAGAACACTGAATTTCTCCTAGTGTAGGATTAACTCCCAGAACACACATCATCATAAAACATAAAATATATGCTTTACCTACCATTTGTTTGCACTACACATATAACCAGAATACTATCTACGTGTGCATTTGATGCTAAATGTATGGAAGAGATGAACTAATGCTTCCATACAGCCATTGTCACCAATAAACATCCAAAGCAGCAGTATAAACGAAGCCTGATCATTTCAAAATTGGTCTGAAATATTATTCTACCAAGGCAAAACAAGCAGCTTATTTTTAGGATTATTTTTCAGCAAAGCATAGCTCACCTACCTTAAAAAGTTTCCCCAACAAACGATCCTTAATATACTTCTCTGTATCTCAGCAGCTATTTCTTCTGATTTTCACTTTCAGGAATATACTTTCACTTTCTGGGAGTTCTGTACAAGAAAACAGAAAAAAAAATATATGTCTTAGTTCAGCATTTTAAAGGATATTGCAAAAATTAAATTTATATAAACTGCTTCGCATTTTCATTTTCTAACCAGAAAAAATATTTTTTAAAAAAGGCAGTTGAGGAAAACAAAAAGGAATTCTCAAATGACTGCAGGTAGTGGTATGCTATCACTGTATTTAATGTCTCAAAATTACATGTATAATTTTTCTATACTCATGTAACTGACGATTTTCTATTTACAAAAAAATGTTCTTCGAAATTTCTTTTGACATTATTTTTATTTTGGAAAAGTAGATAAATACATTTATTTCTGAAATTTGCCCTGGATAAAACTAGAAGAAAATCCATTAGTAAAGAAAACAAAAGCATGGGAAAACAGAATTCATTACATGAAAGACAAACTTCATAGGAGTATTTTCAGTGGTCTGTAAGAAAACAAGTAGCAACATGAGAAAGGCACCAACCAAGATAAAGAAAATTTCTTATATAACTCTAATTACTCCAATACCTATAACAGTAAGAGGTCATAAGAGTTATAAAGACTACAGCACTCCGGATGGCAATCACGTGAAGGTTGAAATTTTGAGGTTTTATATTTTAAAATGTATTTCAAATAAAAAGTATAGAGAAAGAGGCTTCGCACGTAGGTTGAGAGTGCAAGCTATTCCATGTGAACGACATCTAGACCAACATCATGCCAGTTTAAAGTAAAAGCTTTAGACAAGACATAAGATATTAACAGTTCTACAGTTGTTTAAAAAAAAAAAAAAGACAAACGAAACAGAAAGACAAACACCCTGCGTAAAGCTAAAATTCTGCAACTATTTTGGAGATTTTTTTAAGTTTAAAACAAAGCATTAATAATGGACATACACACTTTTTAAACCTTACAAAGGATAGTTTTAGTTCACGTTCAAACAGACATTATCTAGTATTCCCTTCTGGTTACTTAGTGACATTCTAGAAACAAAGTCCTGCTTAATATAAATATGAAACTTTCTCTCTCCATGACCAAAAATAGGAAAGACTGTAAGTGATGCTTACATTCACTCACTGCAAGGAGACAGCAGCCATGCAAGCAGATACAAAGGAGGAAAAAACAGACCAGACTAGGATCATACAGAATTCAAAACATTTTTAATAACACGTATACAAACATTAGTGAGAAATTGAGAAGCCCAAAATTCAGCTACCTAAGCAAGTCTCCACCAGAAAAGAACTACCACCAAAACCCAAACATCAAATAGTAATATTTGGCTCCACTCCTCCCATCACAAACACAAACCAGTTAGAAATGTCAGAGTACCACTGGACAGAAAAACTCTTTTTTTCTGCTTTTCCTGGTTCAAACAGGACACATGAAAGTAAAATGCGTGCTACCACCAACGCCTGAAGACATTCGAATTTTAAGCCGTCAACGTGTAAAAGAGCTGCAGGTGGTAAAATGACCTTCTCTGAAAATTCCACTTACTAAATGAAACAACAGACCAGAGCCACTGAAACACAGACTATCTGTATCTTCTGCTCTCTGCACGCAGGCAGAGAGCACACCTTTTTATAATAATAATAAAAAAATTACACCTATGGTAGAAGGGAGATTCTGTCAATATAAACACAATAAAACAACCAACTGCCTCCTCCCCCACGTAATTCCAGTTATTATTGACTTTATATTCATGTGCTTTTTTTCGTCAGCATGCAGGGCATTCATAGAACTTGCAAGTGGCGATACAATTATCTTTGCAATACTCACCTAATTGATAGGGAAATGCCAGCTAGTACAGGGAAATATAAAAAACTGGTCAGTAAACTAACTGCAGAGCTAGCTGTAAGACAGCACTGCAACATGTTAGAACAACGTTCTGTTTGCAATTTCTGGGCTCAAACAGAGCAGAATCTGAAAGTTAGACAGCTTGCTTCCTCAATGCAATAAACCACTAGGTAACGAAGATGCAAAAGAAGGAATTAAAAGAAAATGAGGATAGAGAAGAAAACCTAGATTAAATCTTGTTTTCTGAAATTATTGCAGAGGCAATTAAAACCAATAGCAAAGTAGACCCTCTTTAAACTGGGGATATACAAGCACCCTCTCAAAGTGATGCAACAGAGGAGCATTTAAAAATGACAAATATTAAGAATTCACCAGAAACAGATACTATTCTGTAGAAGCATTAAAGCATCAAGTATGAAATAACCAAACTATTAATTCTACAAAAACTTAGGCTTAAAGTAACTGCTGACTACTATAGCAAAAAGGAATGGAGTGTAGAAAATAAACCACTTTTATTGTATTTTTTCAGAGCTTACCAAGGCAATCAGGAGAAGTACAACAAAGTCTGACTACCATACTGGGCAAGGTGTTAAAAATCATATTAAAGAACCTGTAAGCTGGAATAGGGTGAAAAAAAATAAGTGTAGAGAAAAGTCACGCTTCCCAATTTGAAGTGTTCTTTGAGGGAACTGAGCAGCTGGTGTTCAAAGGTGTTAGAAGTGGAACCAAGAAAAAGGGTTCTTAAAAGTTTCGGCTGGGGTGTCTCACAGAAGCTGTCACAGAAGAGGAGCCCTTGCAGCATGAGGTTTCAGAAAAACAGCTCCACAGGGGAGGAAGTCAGAAGCATCAGCAGAACCCATGCCAGGACTCGTGCACCTGTTGAGACCGGTCACCTGCGTACCTACCCTTTCACACAACATCTCTGGTTAAATTTGCACGTGGTACAACATTACGTGCAATCGCAGCAGAGCCTGCGATTACAGAAAGCTGCAGAGGAACCCCAGGACGCTGAGCAACGGGCATGTAAAACAGCAGGTGAAATCACGCATCAGTAAATGCAGGGGAGCACACGTCTTCAAAAACGTTTGTCCAGTGCTCTGGAGTGATCGGGTTAGGAAACATCCAGATTGTCAGATGTTCTTGTTTAATTTTTTAACGAAGGTTAGAAAATAAGAGAATATATTCTTATTTTGCTGATACATTCACGGTGTTCCTGCATCTTCTAATTACTCTATCTCATGAAGGATATAAAGCATTAGAAAATACAAGCAATACTGATCAGAGTATGGAACAGCTTCTGCACAAAGAAAGTAAAGAGAAGTTTTTAGCTCACAAAACAGAGAACTATGAGGTGTCTGATCAAAGTTAAAAGAACCACGATAGCACAACCTGGCATGATATGTTTGTTGTATGTCTGAAGTGTTTCCCAAACGACCATGGGAACATCAAATGAAACTTTAAAAAGTTGCTCTTAAATACTTCTTCACCTGGTAAGTAATTAAATGAGAGTATTCAATGCCTAAAGACATTCTTGACACCAAGAAATAGGCACATTCAAAAATTATTTTAAAAAAATGAAAAAAATCTCCTGAACACACAACTTCTATCTTAAGACATCTCTAAAATGCAAAAGCAGGACAGATGTGTCAGAGGAACAATTATTCTACGTCTGTGGCAACAGTCCATTCTTATCTAACAGCAGGAAGCACCAAGCTAGATATATTTCACTCAATTGCATACAGCCAACCTCACACACCGCACTCACGCTGTCTTGCAGATGTATGAAAACCGTGGTTTGCCCTACCAGCTCTTCTAGCTCTGATCTTATTAAAAGAGCATGGAAATAAGAAGCAGAGGCTCCATCAAAGAACAGGACTTACACTTTCCAGTAACACACACACACACACAAAAAAAAGGTAAAAATAAGTAAGTCAGGTAAAGGCCCAGAAAGAAAAATTTGGCCCCTCTCTGGTTACAATTACAAAGCATCCTTCTTTGGACATGCAGTATTCATATGCCTGAGGGAATTCTTTTCCTACATGCACACAGCACTAATAGATGTGATGGAAGAAAGTTACTAACAATCATCGAATGCTCATCAAACACCATCTAATCCTTTCCCCTACCACCAAAGAAAAATACTTTACCCACGGCAAAAATATTTTTGTCAAGTCTCTGTTTTCCCTCATTTAGCATTCCCTTGCTCTTAGCATGGGAAAAAGATTCTCAATAATCAAAACTTATCCCCCCTTCTCTGTGACCATGGGACAGAGGAGTAAAGATACTATCCACCTCTTCTTTGCAACTTCAACATCTGAGACCAAAAAGATGCTTGAGACCAAATTTCACCAGGCAGAAGAGCACAAGGTGAAGGCAGTTATCATGAAGGCACGATCTTACAAGAAAAGGAAGGCTTCTTCCTGTATTTTTCCAGGAATTAAAGCTTCCTTTACGTTAAGCTCCAGGCTGCAAGGAACGACAAAGAAACAGCAGAGAGGACCGGAGCGAAGGACTTTCACTGAACTCTCAATTCTGCAGTGCTGCAACAATGATCTCCACGCTAGATGTTAACAGAAAAACAGATTGAGCAGGATGAGGCTGATAAAGGTGATTCTAATTGATACTACGATGAAGTATCTCCAGCCCTCTTACAAGTTCTAGCATACCACAAAACTTTACCTTCTACAGCTGCATTCCTGTGGTCTTCCTTTGACCACAGACCTTTGTTTACCTAAAATTGGGAGTTTCCATAGCTTTTGCGGAACAATTCTAGTCCCTTGGTACAGACTTTTCTCATATTCTCATTTATTTTAGAGGTTGGAAAAAGAAAACGCTTAATTAAAGCTGTCGCTGTTGCATTTTTCTACCTGTATTAACCCAAACTAAGGACCAGGCTCTCTCAGCTCTTTCTATGCGCATACACAGTCTCACATACATCCTGCACGAGACATATCCTACACACTCAAAAACTAATTCCGCTCTAGCAGAAAAGAAACCTGAACACCAGCATGGACCAACACCATTCCAAATCTCCTCCCTTCACGTGGATACATTAACATCATGAACAACAGCACTGACTGGTGTGGTCTGACAGGTAACAGAGAAGTACTAGGCTAGAAATAACTGATTCAATTGTCTCTTGTTTTTATTAACTTCTCATGTCTTTGGTAGTCTTCTGAAGAAGTATAAGTAGTCTTACTACTCTACGGTTATAGCACTTCTATCTTCTAAAGGACAGGGTTGTTCTAGTTTTACAAAGAAACTTTAAAATGCTTAAATTACAAATAGTTGGTTCCAAAGTGAAAAACATGAACACATCAGTCAATGACTCACACTCATTCTAAAGTGTATTTTATATAGTATATAAAACAAACTTCTGAACAAGCTAAAACAAAAGACAGGTTCAAGTATTACATTTTCAAGACACTTTTCTTTAATGAATGGTGGATGTGGAAAAAATTGCTAGGAAAAGTGGCAGCATGAGTCAACGTTAAAATTAAACATAGCTGTTTACTAATAGTTTGGTCTACACAGTTATGTTTTCCTTCACTAATTTCTTTCATGCTATTAGGTGTCAACTTAATTAGCTGGGAGTTGCAGGTAACATTTCATTTCATTTCTTGATATTCATTTACCTAGAATCAAGAGTCATCTAGGTTGTAAAATACCTTCATGATCAAGCCCAACCACCGACCCGACCTACTGAGTCCCATCACTAAACCATGTCCCAGAGTGCCACATCCATACATCTCTTAAATACCTCTAGGAATAAGGACTCCACCACCTCCCTGGGCAGCCCCTTCCCATGTTTGACCAACCCCACTGTGGAGAAATACTTCTTCATGTCCAATCTCAACCTCCCCTGGTGCAACCTGAGAGTGTTGCCTTGTGTCCTATCTCCTGTCACCTGAGAGGAGACAAACTCCCTCCTTGCTGCAACTTCCTTTCAGATAGCTGTAGAGAGCAACGAGGTCACCCCCCTCAGCCTCCTCTTCTCCAGACAAAGCAACCCCAGTTCCCTCAGCTGTTCCTCATACATCTTGTTCTCTAGTCCCTTCACCAGCTCCGTAGGCCTTGTCTACACACCCTCCAGCACCTCGATGTCCTTCTTGTAGTGAGGGGCCCAAAACTGAACACAGTACTCAAGGTGCGGTCTCAGCAGCACTATGTACAGGGGGACAAACCCTTCCCTAGTCCCACTGGCCACACAATTTGTGATGTAGGCCAGGATGCCATTGGCCTTCTTGGCCACCTGGACACACTGCTGGCTCGTGTTCAGCTGGCTGTCAGCCAGCACCCCCAGGTCCTTGTCTGCTGGGCAACTTTCCAGACACTCTTGCCTGAGCCTGTACTGCTGCAGGGGGTTGTTGTGCCCCAAGTGCATTATTTTTTCCTGTGGCCCAACATCATCCAGAATTTCTCCCTGCAGCCAAAACAATTGGACTAAATTGTTTTAAATTACCATTAGTCTGTAATAAATGATAGTACTGGTCTCCTTAGGAGAAGAACAGTCTAGTTCCAACTACTTATCACTCTTTAAAAAAATAAAAAAGATCAGGTTGTTGCTGCTTCTTTCCTCCTTCATTAAACTAATTATGTCCTTCTGGTTCATTAAACTCTCTGCCTAGTTAATTCGTAGTTCATTCAGCCTTCTTGAGGTCACTTATTTCCTTGGCACTGTTATAGCGCATTTAAAGTAGATCGATCCCATGGTATTCTACACAAAAAAACAGCCCATGAGGAACATGAGTCCAGGAAGAAGAAAGTCCCCTCCTGACAGCTGATATTCCAGACTGCTACACTGCCAGAATAAAAACAGAGCGTGCTTGAGTAAAAGGTGTTGCCCAAAGTTTCTATTTGCTGTGCCTCATCTGATGGCTTTTCCCTCGTATGTTCCACATCCTAAAATGTTCACTCTGATCTCTCTTTCTTTTAGATAGGAAAAAGTTATTCTCACTCTAAAGGCAGTCACCCAAAAGACAGATGACTGAACCAGGCACCCAAAACTTCTCAATGTTCTTGCAGGGCAAATTCAGACGTGTAACAAATCTTAATATGTACCATCCACAAATACCTAACAAGTATAACTCTTCCAGATACACGAAAAAGCCCATCCTATCTTTTCAGAGCAGTTGGTTTTGTTTGGATATCATCAGCCTTCCCAGTTATAAAGCAGGTTCCTTCTGAAAAGTATTACTCTCATTTGAAAATGTATAAATGAACCAAGCTTTAATTTAATGGATGTTAAAACAAACAGCAACAGGTTGTAGATGTTTAACCTCCTAGGTCTCTGGAAAAATAATGGTGAAGTGCATAGAAGAAGAAAAAAATCATGCATGAACTCTTCACGTGGAAATATATCTGCATACATAAGATTTGGAGTAACTGAGTTTGGTTTGGTTCCATTTTTTTTGTTACTCCAGTCTGTCATTCTGCATCTCAAAAGTATTCTCATCAGAAATGGTATTTTTCATTTATGAGGCCAGTGTTCTTCAGGACATAGAACCATTCACGGAGATTTTCAGAAAAAAAAAAAAAAAAGTGTGGAGATAAGAATGTTTGCACTGTATGCAAGTTATTTAAATTCCTCTGGGAATTCTTGCCTTACTGTACTCTGGGACACTTCAAGAGAACTTGACTAACTGCATCTTCAAACCTGAAATCCCAACTTAATCTGAGAAAAACTACGTAGTAGGACACGAGCCTGCCTGTGGTAAAGATGAATGTTAACAACCATCTGTTTAATCCCTGCTTTGGACGTAGCTAAATCTGTAAGGTCTTTATGGACCACACTGCAGACACAACCCAGATCAACTGATAAAGATGTTCTCGCGTTTAGCCTGCTCACATCTCCTGCCCTCCGAAAGCAGACTAACTGTTTCCACGCTGCAAATGCCTCCACCTCCCCTGGGGAGGTCTGCTCGAAGGGATTCTGAAGGAGAACTGGAACGCAGGAGATCACCCGCTCACAGCCCATCGGCACACCACTACATGCTATGTGTAAACAGGAAGCCTTACATTTGAGGACACATGCACACAGGGATACTTCTGAAAGATTGTTCTGCATGGGACACAAATCTGCTGCAGTGTGCATCCGTACTGCACGGAGCAGAGCCTGGAGCAAACAATCCCATCGGCCATGGGCAGGTTTCCTTTCAGAGGGTACCAGCTGGTTCCAGAACACAAACCAAAAGCGAAGTTAGAATGCATGCAGAACCAAGAGGAAGATGAGAATCGAATAAAGATGACATTTTTGACCATCCTACATAAGGATGTAATTACCTCCTCACAATAAATAAGTTGGATAGATTAGATTATCTGGATGCCATCTAAATCAATCTAGCAATTTACTTAACACATCCACTGATGAGGGATTGCCCACTCCAATTTCAATACTGACCTAGTCCAAAAGGCAGAACTGAGTATTAAAAGCCCTTTCTGTATCTTTGTTACAGTCCTTTAACTCTTTATAATTCTTTGCTTTCTCAACTGCGCGTTTCAACTGTCAATGTTTCTGTGTATCTGGCAAATCAAACACTTCTTTTGTCTGCTGACAAAGAAGTTATCCCATCTTCTGAACTGATACACATATTACAGAAATGGTGAAAAAGATATTCTCCTTCAGAGAAAGCACACCATTCACAGTCTCATCATTCAATAAATACAAAAGAAAAAAAGAAAAAGCATGCTTCCACACTGTATATTTTCTCATTAGTAGTAGTGAGCTCCAAAGCTGAGTGATTTTCCTTAAAATTGGCTACAAACGCATTTCCCACAAGAGTCTGCTGAAGGGAGATGACAATGGTTTTTAAATACCTTTATTCACCATGTTTGGTACAATTATCCAAGCTGACACATTTTCAAAACTTAGCCACCTTATTTGACTGCTCCCTTTATCTGCAACTCCCGAAACTCACTTGTGACACAGGTACTGCGGGGTACCATCTTACACTACTCAAACTTTTCAAAGTGAAAAATATACACAAAAGCTGTATTTTAACAGGCCCAGTGGCAATATACTATACGAACTACATTATTTAAAAAATAAAAATACAAAATTGCATAGCAAGACAATCTTTAAGTATTCAAAGATTAAGCAGGTTTATGCTAAGACTGTACTCTTATTTTTTCATAGGTTCATCAAGAGTAAATTCTGTGATTTACTCATCAGCTAACACCACCAGCAGCCGAAACACTATCATCTGGGTATTACAGCACCAAATATTTAATAAAAGTATTCCTGCCTTTATTAAATACTGATAGAAGTATTATTCTTAATACTCATCCCAGTCTGGTCTGCACTGTACAGAGAAAAACTACTTCTTATTGCCATTCTCAGCTCAAACAGCAAACACTAAATATGACGACAAACCACGTATGTTTCAATATGCTGTTAATGTATGGAATAAGATTTTCTGTTTTTTCTAAAGCAAAAAGTCACGCATATACAGAGCTGGAGAAAAGCAGCAAAGCTGACAAATCAAGTACTGAAATTAACAGATTCACAAATTGAGGATGAAAACCTAAATGCCACCCTCTTTGGAATATGCATTATGTGATCGTGTAATTACTTCCACAGTGCTTTTCTCCATAAACGCCTGACTCATTTATTACAGAGGATGGAGTGCTCCGGGGATGATTCAGCATTCTGTCAGAGGGGCTCATCTTCACAAATCCATCACACCCATTGCTGTAATTTTACGTCTCCCAGTTTCTAAACAGGCAATTCAGGGAACAAAGGACTCATGATTAATGCACTTTAATACTACTCTGGATTCCATTTCTGCCTCTGCTGAAGAGTTCTTACGTAATGCTAAACAATTCACAAACTTTTCACACGTTGCTCCTACTTAGAAGGTAATTGATTTTTCATTAGGTCTTAATTCTGGTAATTTATTTTGATGCTTAGGCTTAATTTCTTAATGCCTCAGCACTTTCTGTTAAAATAAATAACTTCCAAAGCCATAATATGAAATAAAGATTGGGAGGCACTGAGATTTAATGATGAATATTACAAGAGACCTTGTGAAAGGGCAGTTTTCAGATCAAAATCTGAACACCATCAAGAAAAATGCATAACACAATATAAACTATTAAGCAGTTACTCATTAAGTATTTTCATTACTGGCAGCTAATGAGACTGGGGTTCCAAATGGATTACAGTATTGTGAAAGCAACACTCTAAAGCATACCTAAATGGCAGTCTTGAGTACATGGGCAGCATTACTTTCATTCCTCCTTTAGCAGTTGGAAGTTTCACATGACTGTCGCTATACAGAGCTGTCACAGAAACATCTCACAGTATACAACTACTACTGTTACACCACTTTCAGCCAAACAAGAACCCAAGTGCAAGACCGGGCCCAAGCGGCAGCTCTGCCCTCAGCAGAAGAGGGATCGCATCAGAAAGCCTAACAAAATGCCCTGGCTGCTCAAGGTGCAAGTTCACACCATAGTTCTGGTTTCTTACTCACGTCTACGCTCACACAAGCTGACTAACCCGTTTCAAAGACGAGGAATTCTGAGAAACGAGGACCACTGGCAAGAGAACAGTCACCAAACCACGGGGCAGTCATGAGCATGGAGAGCTGTCCCTGTGCACGGCCGCACCACTCATACGTGCGCAGCGTGCCAGTCAGCAACAGGCTCAGATGTGGGAGAGAAAGTTGGAAATCGCAGTTAAACCACCTGGCACCTTCCCTTCAGCCTGTGCAGAAAGGCAGCTCGGCAAAGGAAACCAGTGACTGTACAGAAAACAGATCTGAGATCCAAAGGAGAAGAAGGATGTTATGAGGTACACACTCAGTCACTCAGGTTAGTAACAGCACTAAGTGTAAATTTATTGGGAATTTATCATCACCCAAGGAAACACCCAGGACTTACAAAATCATTATTGCTTTAGACTCGCTGCACTTGAAACCAACCTGCAACTCTGCATTTAAACTTGTTGAAACAATTTTTGAAAAACAAATTACAGTCATGCCCTGAAATATAGTGATGGGAATCCAAATTCCCTATCACAAGAAGCTGTCCTAAAAAATGCAAAAAATGGCATTTTAGATACGCCCTTGGTGCTTTTTAAGTACTTCCACAACTTCCTGTACATTATGATCCACTACAGATGCAGCTCTTAAAAATAAAGGTAACCATCTTCTCTTGAACCTGGAAACAAAGCTACGAGTTCCAGTGATTCACTATAAAAAGTTTCCAAAACAAATTGTTCCAAAGATGCTGCAGTTACCCAATGCAAGTGTTGTACAGCAGAAACACACGTCCTTACATACATATTTTAAATCCCTTGGACTCCTTAATATAGCACTGAATACTCAACCATTTCTTTCTCTCCTGTATAAAAAAAAACTTAATCGGGGGAGGATTATTAAATCCACTTTTATCATGCAAACACACGAAAACTGTAATTAAGCAGCACAAAGTGGACAGCTTTCTTTATCTCACGATAAGAGGGCATGGTCAGTTTACTTCCTGCAGGAACGAGCTCCAGCTCCGCTCGTGCGGCTCCTCCTTCGCCGGGGCAGCAGGATCCCCTTTCCTTCTGCGAGACCCACTTCCCACACGCCGGAGAAAGCCTCCTCCCGGAGCAGCGATGACCTCACGCAGCTAGCCCATCTCCTTCTATGGAGCAGCCCCGGGACGGCTGCCAGCTTCCTCTGCCTCCCGGCTGACACCGCAGCTCCCGGCCCACGGGGCACCCAGGAGGGGCCACGGGGGGCTCAGTGAGGGTGAAGGGGGAGGCCTGCCACAGGACTGGGTCTAGGACAGACCTGCCTCGCATCAGCGGAGCCCTTTTCTTTGCAAGGTGCTCACCTGGGTGTTTGTGCTTAGAGAAAGAAGTAAGGCGATGCCGCCCGCACGTAGTGTGACCCATGGTTGCTTGCTCTTGTTTCCCTGTGCTGGACCTCCTGTTTCAGAGCAGCAAACGCTGCCTCGTCCCCTCTCCTACAGAAGGCCCACTGTTTATTCTCTCCCACTCTGAATCTGCCCAGCCCTGCGTTTCCTGTCGAGCGCCTTGTCAGAGTGACTTCAGATGACCACTTGGCACACTGGCAGCCCAGGTACCAACTGGAGAAGAGCCCTCCTTTGGAAGGCTGCCTCGTGACATGAGGTTTTACCTGTGGGGAAGCGGGGCAGGATCTGGGTGATACCTGCGAGAGCTTTTGCTCAGTTGAGCAGCAGTAACCTCTACGCAATTCTCGGCCTTTTCCTTCGAGAGCCCGCCCAAGGCCCATCTCCTGCGGGGCTGGCACCACACAGGCGCAGTTCTCAACGTGTCAGCCCCGACACGCGCCCCGCCGGCTGCGAGGGCAGGGTCGAGGGGGCGGCAGACAACCCGCCCTGCCTTCAGACCCCCTCGGGCCGCCCCTGTGCACCCGCTCCCCCCTCCCCGTATCACCGGGCCTTTCCCGGCCCGCTCACCCCGCACCGCGCTGCCCAAGCCCCTGCCCGCCCCCCACACCCCACTCCCGGCAGCGGCCGCCGCCTGCGGGCCCGGCCGGGGCGGAGCCGCCTCAGCGCGGCCGCCCGGCCGCGGGGGGAGCCCTGCGGGAG
>NC_048926.1:59737980-59739631 GCF_011077185.1 Oxyura jamaicensis | reverse complement strand
GGGCGGGAAGAGGGGCGGGGCGCGTTGCCCCCACGCGGCGCGGGAGTTGCCCTGGAGACGCTCCAGGGCAGCCGCGGCCAGGCCCAGCCACGCCAGGCGGCGCGCGGGGGGAGCGCGGTGCTCGAGGGAAGCGGTCCCGGCTAAATAAATAAAAATAAATAAATAAAAATGTAAATAATTATAAATAAATAAAATATAAATAAAAATAAATAAATAAAAATGACCCCTGCGCGCCCAGCCAAGCTTCTCCATGTTTTCACCAAGCATGTTCTTGCTGTCACATCTCTGCCATCACTCCCAGCCTTCCCACACGTCCTCAGAAAACATTAGGGCTTGTTTTTAGCGCTCACATTTACATTTACCACCCGGTATTCAGAAGCCCCTTCAAAAGTTCCCTCAAAAATCCCTTCCAAAAGTTCCTTCAAAGATAACCTCAAAAGTTCCCTCAAAAATACCTTTAAAAGTTCCTTCAGACGCTCCTTCAAAAGTCACTGGAAAATGGAAGCGGACGAGACTCCAGCCTTAGTGGCTGGAGAGGGGTATCTGCGTAATGACAACACCAAGCTATATTCCACACCAGGATCAATGCGTTCGTGTAATTTCTCTGCTTTAGTCATTGATCACGGAAGTACAGCTGAGAACCTGCAAGAAATGTGCGCAACCGAGATACAGCAAATCCTGGGGAAATAGCCCGTGGGCATTGCAGATTATGGGCAGACAGAGCTCTGGTGCTTTGTCACCCAGCGAGAGCAGCATCAGGAGCAGCTAACAAGCAACAGCAAACAAACAGAAAAAAGAAAAAAGAAAAAGAGCCATTACCGTGATACTAGCCTAAGAGGTCTGGGGAAACTGCCTGATTCTGGAAGGGTTGTACATTGTATTTTTATCAGATTGTTTTTAAAGCAAACAAATTCATTTTAATTAAGTAATAGTAACGAGGTCTGGTAATACAACACATACAGAGGAATTCTAGAACCACCACAACAGGTTAGATTAGAGTTACAAGCAAATCAACCTTTTTCAAGTGGTAGCCAGTAGCTGGTATTTAGGATAGAGTCTGAAAAACAGGACACAGGCAGAGCAGCCATACCCCAAAACAGGGCTTCTTGACCTTGAATTCATTATTAGACCAGCATGTGTAAAAACCACTAGTGAAACTATGCTACATTTACTCTTCTATCTCTGTGTAAGCCATTTACACTTTTTTCTTCCAAAACTTCTTACAGAAATAATGTTTTCCTTTATGTACCTGTCACATGAGAAAACTCCTTGAGGTACATCCATATGCACCTCACTGCAATATTGAGACATACCTGCTTTTAGAAGCCAGTTTGCATGAGACTAGTACAACACAGAGAAGAAAGGCAAAAGCTATTTAATTTGCAGTAAAGGTGTTGGTTTTGTTTATTTTATTTTTTTTTTTAAGATGTATTTTACCTTTGGATACTTTTCAACAATTTAATATTTGGGATAGAAAATCTTAATTTAGATGATAATACTCAATTTGATATAATAGATCATCAATGACAGGTTTTTATGACAGATAAAGAGCCCTATTCAGCCTGGTTTCAGCTGTATTCATACATACCCGATTGTACTGGGAAAGGGAAGGGAAGGGGAGGGAAGGGGAGAAGAGGGGAGGGGAGGGGAG
>NC_048926.1:59714983-59737880 GCF_011077185.1 Oxyura jamaicensis | reverse complement strand
AGAAAGGAAAGGAAAGGAAAGGAAAGGAAAGGAAAGGAAAGGAAAGGAAAGGAAAGGAAAGGAAAGGAAAGGAAAGGAAAGGAAAGGAAAGGAAAGGAAAGGAAACTCTCTTTTAGTTTTCTGCTTGAAATTTTGAAAACTCACAGAAGAACTAGCTTGGCTTTTGAGGAAGAAATGATTATTTGTTCCTTTTTGTAGTAAGTTTTAATTTCCAAACCTTTCATGTTTATTAAATAAATATGAGAAAAAAAGGGGCTAGGACTTTACTACAGTCTCAGCAGTATAGTGCAGACATATGCAAGCTAGTTTGAAATTCAAATTACTAATTTTATTTAGAAATTACAAGCAATAATTGAGTGTGAAAGCATTAGAAGTACATTAGCACTTGCAATTAAAAGCCAAAGTTAACTACTGTATTCCTAGCAGGATGCTATTCCTCTTCTGTCTTCCCCACCCAAGTCTTCTGGTTCCACAGCCATTCTTCCATTCAGCCCCAACCATGATCTCCTCTGCCCTACTCCTGCCTGGCCTGAGCCAGGGCCCACTGGAAGCAGAGGAGCTGATTCCTGCAAGTATCCAAAGGAGAAAAAAAAAAAAAAAAAAAAAAAAAAAAAAAAAAAAAAGTGTTAGGGAAATGAAAAAGGTCTTGCTTTAGTACATCTCTCAAAATCGTTAAACATACGTCTTCCAGCCTCTCCCCTTTGCTCCCACACAAGTTAAACCTCTACTTTCAGGCTAAACCAAAACCGATTAGCATCAGTACCTCAAACCTGCCAGTATGGACAATGGCAGCAGGGAATCATGGCTTCAGTCCCAATTGCAAACTACAGACAGCACCTGAGGAGCTTGGTGAGCACCTGGGCAAACGCTGAGGCCTGTGGTGCTGTACCTCAACACGCACCAGACAGAGCACTTCATTGCCAAACTGGATGGAACAACAACAGCTGCCCAGGAAAAATTCATGAAGAATTCAGTTTAGTATCCCAGGTCTGTCTTCGCCTCTTGCATGACTCATCTTCTGTGAACTCATCCTTTTATGTTTGCTAGCTTCCTAATTACCAGAGAATTTTCAGTGACTGTGACACTAGAAATCCCAGGGGATTTACTTCTTAAATGGTGAAAGTCTTGTCCTACTCTGTCAAGCTCCAGGTTTCAGGAGTCTTTTTCTTTATGTTCTTCTGTTTGCTGCAGCTCTTCTGGTACATTATCAGTCTATAGTTCAGTCAGCACATTTTCATAATTTTGAATGCTTCTTTTCTACCTTTATGTATTTTTTTTTGTTTATGGCTCATTGCCTAAAATTCCTGAATGCAACATGCAAGTTATCTGCCTTATACTGCTGATATTTGTGTTGAAAACCCTTATTCTTGGGGGACAGATACCATAGCATTATATTACTTCAAGAACAATAGCAACTTTAAATTAAATTACATGCCTGGAAGGGAAATGTAAATGTAGGAAAGAGAGAAGGGGAAAGATCCTCGTTATCACTCCTCCAAAATGCTAAAGTAAAGGGGAAGTGATTGCAAAATTCAACAGCAAAAACATCTCCTGGATATACTTAAGAATTCTATTATACACAAGTCAGTAATACAGGGGAGTTGTTACAGAGGTATACTCAGAATAAAATATTGCAAAGAGATGTCTGTGAGGGATAAAAATAATAAGTTAAGAAAAAAATCCCCAGTAATCTCAGGCTTTTGACCAACAATAAGATTCCGTGATCCCCCAAAAGGTCATATTAATTCTTTCCTGTTGAGTTAGATTTACTGCAGCTCCTTGGTGAGTTAGGCATGAATGAGTATCTTTTTCTGAACTGTTGTACATCTTGTGAAATAAATAAATAATAATAATAAATAATAATAATAAAAAGTTTGCCGTTTTACTCATTCTTTCCTTATTCACTATCACTATTCTTATAACAAAATACAGTAGAGGGATTTAAATAACTAAACAAACGAAAACGTAAAAGCACCAGAGCTTTTGCGTCAGATACAGTTACCACCACCATTATTAAAAGGCACAAAAATTACTCTGGCTCTTCTATTACATATCTACAGAATAACATCATAAAACCCAGGCATACTAAAGCAATAAAACGAAGAGCATGTGAGTGCAGAGCAGAGCAACTAGCTGAACTTTTTCTTTTCACCTCTGCCTTAGACATTCAACTTGAGCAAAGCTCTCTCTCTCTCTCTCTGCCTCAGTATTTCTATCTATAAATAGTAACTTTAATACTTTCCTTGAGGGATGTTAGAAGACAAGATTGTTAATATTTATAAAGCATTTTCAAATTGTTGCATGGAAAAGGTAAACAAATGGCAATAATAGCACGCAGAATAAGCATATTTTAATTATTTCCACCATTGGTCATTAAAGTTTAATTTTCACATTCTTTTTAAAGATTTTCACGATTACTTGATATTTTTTCTGTTCTCTACCCTTCTTTTTCTCTCTCCCACCCCCATTTTGTACTTCATATTTTGAATTTCAATGTCTGTTGCTATGACAACACCACGATCTGACTACTGCTGCCTTCAGACCCTTTTCAAGTCTGCGCTGTGCTATTTAAAACCACACATTTTGTGCTTAAAGAGCCTGGAGATTTCCTTACAATAACCCGACAGGGTTTTCCCAGTCATAAGCTATGGTGCAGATATGCAGCACTAAATCCTAGTACCCACTGTGACTTTTCTAACCATTTATACAGTACTTTGAATAATTGCCTCTCTAAGGGAATGGTGGCCAAACAGAAGGTGGTGGGATTAGCAGAAGGAAATATTTGTCATGTATATGTACATATGAGACAAATTTCCACATATATCTACATAAATATGATATATTTCTGTATATATGTACGTACATGTACATTTAGGCAGGCATGTGTACATTGAAAATGTACAATTTATTTTTCAGTTGCGTGCAAGAAGGACTCTGCAACAGAACTTCTTAGAGAGAATGCACACTTGGAGCCTTAGCCATGCCAGAACAATAAAAGCGAGCACGTTCTGTCTAATTTCAAAGACCTGAAGGAATTCAGAAGTCATAAAGGAAAATTACCAGCGATTTGAGAGAATTGAAGGCATGGTTCACTCTTAAAAGGAGCTAGTGATTCTTGCTAGTTCCCAAATAGAAAACATGCTTGTAATGGAGAGCCAGACATAACCTGTAGCTAAGGACGAGCATTCAAACCTCTGATGTCCTAAGGCTTTTTAAATTCCTGATAAATTTACTGCTGCTATCATTAATTAGAGTCATAGGCTGCAACCTAAAAGGTGCTCACAGATGTGCTGCTCAACTCCTGGAACAGACACAGCTGTAGTCTAAATCTGGAATCTGAATGATGCACTGCACCAACTAGTGATAAGGAAGGGGACAAAAGCTCTCAGAAGCCTTATGGGTACGCTCCTACATCCACCTAGACCAATTTCAAAATTATTTACAGGGATTATGTCAAGTCGTTACAAACACTGGGCCCCTATTGCTAGTGGGACAAGCCCCAGTTTTATCATATACATCAGATGGTTTTGCAGACTGATGCACTCTTTTTTTCAGTTTCTGTTTTCCCACCTCTAGCTCTATAGAGCAAGCATTGCTACTCTGTAATATTCTGCTCCTGAAAAAAAAAAAAAAAAAGTGCAATCTGCTCTGAAAAATTGTTTCTAGTTTCCTTTCAGTTGATGACTGAAGAGGTACTTATTACTCCTGAACTTGCGGAATGATAATACTGTCTCAGCTAAATGTCTCTCCTCCAAAGTCCTGGGATTTTTATCTTGCTGCTTAGTTAACCTGGACTGAAACACTGCGAGTATTTATGATTCACAGAGCGCTGAAGCTTCCTGGCCTGAGCACACTGAGGTTTCTGTTGATGTTTCCTCTCAGACTACACTCATCATGTGAAGTCTCTGGGTACAACACCTTAGGTCAGTATTGCACCCTCTACCAGCACTTTTACTACCACATATTCCTCTCCTCAGTCTTCAGCATGCTTGTTCCCTCACTTCTGCCCACAGAACATGTATGCAGCTGTTCTGGGAGGTAGATAAGGGAAACGACCCAGCTTAAAAAAACAGTCCTGATATCCCTTCTAAACAGTCTCTACATACACGATTTTTTATATGTATTGCCATGCTTTCCTAAACCAGATGTGTGTTTCTGCCTGGTTAACTGCACAGCCAGACAACTAGTCGGTCCAGCACGCTCAGACACACAAGCCTGGGAGTGAGCAGTCAGGGAAGGGGAATGAGTGCGGCAACACCTCAGCCTATTACTGCCAACAGAGAGTTCAGTTCCTAAGCTGGCAGCCTGAGATTACCTCCTTGATGAAGTCTTACTAGCCTCCCTGCCACACTTAGGAAATGCCTCTCTTTTTCAGCGTATTTGGTCACTGCCATGTCTACTCTGAAGAGAAGAGAGTAGTGTAGCGTAACACACATGCTGAACATGAAGTATATGCCTTACTGTGCGTACAGCTCTATAAATGGATGAAACAGTTGTCACAGTTGTCATTGTGTCAAAAAAAAAAAAAAAAAAAAAAAAAAAACTTGAATTAAAACTCCATTTTAATGTATTCCTGCCTCGCTCTCACAATGCACATCCTTTTTCCTATGCTGCAATATGCTACTGCCCTAGCTCATGCTGATACAAATGAGGGTAGGATTACATTGTGAACAAAACAGATAATATTAAATAAAAACCTGCAAACAAACAAATGAAATCTTTGAAACAGGGCTTGTTGATCCGTGAACCAGAAGTTGAGCCTTTGCTTTAAGACATTGGCATTTTTCTTTCAGAGTAAGATGATTTAATCCATCTGAACAGGTTATGATTATGCCTACTATGGTGAAGGGCAGTGGTCTTTCTAAAATGAAAGCAGCAGCTGAAGGTAATTCTATAGGAAAAGGTAAAGGTCAACATCTTGATTACCTTGAAAATACACAAGAAGGCAGACAGGAAAAAGAAGGGAGAGTTTGTAAGATTATACATCTCTTCTGTGTCTTTTCTTTAAGGAGAAGCATTTACGATGTATCCACAGCAACAGGGCAGGTTGAGTCACTTGACATCTTCAGTGGTGAATGTTGAAGAGCGTTGTTTCTCGGAGTTACTGTACCAATAAATGCAACTCTTCCTCTAGATCTCTCCCTAGACCTAGCAACTAAGTTGTTATTCCACCTGTTTGGAATTAAGTGACTTTACTTTTGTTTTAACCTGGCTGACGTCAAGGATAAATGGAATATTAAAACCTGTGTAAACCTTTTTCCTTATTTTCCTATTTATATACTTCTCTGTTGTTTTTGTTGTTGTTTCCCTGTTTTGGTTTGGTTTGATTTATTTTTCTGGGTGTGGTACAATTTGCCTTGTAGTTTAAAATTTGGGGTTGGCTACATAGGTGCAGGTCAAAGAAAGAGCTAAAGTGCTATTGATGCCCTGATCTCAGAAACATCTTATTAAGGTCCTGTGTTCTTTTCATATCTTGTCTGGCAACGTCTTTCAGTAACTTTTAGGAAGAGTACCTGGAGAGACACCACATCATCATAGCAAGGCACACAGGAGAAGCGTGGAAGAGACAATTCCGAGTTCCCAAGGAAGAAAAGTCAAGTTCATCATTATTTACTTAAAAAATTTTAGGGAGAGACACAAGACTTTTTTTTTTTTTTTTTTTCCCAGAAAATCTCTAAAATGAAAGAGAGAGAGAGAGAGAGAGAGAGAAAGAGAAAAAAATCAATGAGTTTTTCAGGTTTTAATGCAAATTTTTCTACAAGTACATGCTATTATTTAAATTAGAGCCAGTTGGTCAGCTCCTAGCTCTGGAGATTCAGCTGGTGCTTCCAGGGGTATCTAACATGTTTTTTTATTGCACAGTCAATGAGTCTTTAGCAGACCATACCACTCTTATACGGTTAGTCCCTGGCAGGCCTGCACGATCTTTTAAGGATGAGTGAGTACACACACGCTTTTTCATGAGTCCTTTGGTCAGTAAATCACACTGAAACCGTTGGTAAGATTTGCAGACGGGTTTTATGCAATAGCTATCATTATTCCACATAGTGGGAAGCCTTCCCTGTAAGGTACTGATACCCTGGATACTGCAGCCAATGTATATCAACATCAGTGGAGTGGGAGCACATCCAACACCCAACACTATGAATTCCACAGCTTGCAGCAATACACACCAAATGAAAACCAGGCAGATATCCATCCTCCAGCTTTGAACACCTGCAGGTAAAGCTGTAACAAATTGATTAGTGGTTTTTACTTTTTTGCCCTTGTCTAATCAGTTACAGCAAATCAATTGTGCCCTCTAGGATCCAAAGAAGTATAAGACAAGCCTCTGACTTGCTTCAACCTCATTATTTAAATATAAAAGTCTGCAAAATATATTTTAATGGATTTTTTAATGAAAAAAGTGTTTGCTTTTTTTCATAAATATTAACCTTATCTCAGTTTTATCTGTACGCTATGTAATGATAGTGTATGTTATAAAACACAAGCTTTCTTTCTGCTTTGGTAGGCATTCTAGGATTATATTGATACAATTTCAGTAGGAAGCACAGTAAAGTTGTTAATGTAAGTGCAGAGAATAAAATGTCTGTAGCTTATCAGCATTCCTCACTTACTGTTAAATATGAAATTACAGGAATTGCTAGGGCATTTTATATTAAATATTTAGGCAGTGTTAGTGCTTAGCTAAAGAAGTAATAATATTTCTCAACAACAGGAAACATTGTTTTGATCTGATTTATCATGATCCTTTTAGATAATCGAGGTAGCACACTGAAAGACACATTCTGTTAATTCTATCTGAGTCTCTTTTTATATAATTTATAAATGCAACAACATGCCCAGCTTTGAAAACACTGAATGTGGGAAGACTGGTCTTGTTGCATTATGGGGAGTTTACTTATTGCACAAGGCTATAAAATGGAAATATAATATATACTCCAAGATTTCTATTGGCACCTTCTCTATAGATTAGACAAATAAGCATTTGTAAGTATCAATGTCTGATATTATTATTCTGTCTCAGTTCCAGCAAGAAGTGGCAGCATTATTATTTTATCCCTCTCTATAATACCTAGGAGAACTGTGAGCCTTGTAAGTATTTGTCACCATGTGACGAGCTTAGGTGTCTTGTCCCCATAATACCAAGTTAGGCATCTACATTTAACCTTTTTTTAAGTAATTGTGGAGGACAGGCCACCTCAAAATGTAGTTAAGATTAGGCAGGTGCCAGAGCACAAGGAAAGACAACTGTCACATAAGTGCCAGTGTCTGCAAGGGAGCCAGGGGGTCAAGAGGAAATGCTAGGGCTGACAGGGACCTTGCCTGCCTTCCCACCACCCCCAGGGAGGGAGCAGGACAGGTGGGGGTTGCAGGAGTTAGGAAGGACAGCCCCCAGTCCAGCATGCTTCACAAATCTGTGAGGAGCAGGCAGGTCCAAGATCAATCCAGGGGGTCAGACCACAAGGAGAGCATCAGTGAGGTCTGCTACAGTCAGATACAGCTAGATCTGGCCAGGTCCAGCTAGAGACTAGCACTCCTAAGAGCCAAAAGCCCAGGGCTAAACTTAAATGAAACCTCAGTGCCCCAAGGGGAGTGCTCCAGCATGTGGCTGAGGGTCCCAAGTGAGGCTGATCAAAGCCATTAACGTCTGTTAATTACCACAACATGATACCAAGAAGGGATATTTGGGGGAAGATGGAGACCCTCTTAGTGCCCTTCTGCTTGACCTGCTCTGGTTTGTAAACATCCCTTGTACTTACTGTCCAAAACCGTATGCAGTAGCACTCTAGGTGTGCTCTAGCAAGTTCTATATAGATCTGAGTAGTCACTTCTCTTGATCTGTGCTTGTGTTAGTGATGTCCAGGATGCTGCTGACCTTCTTTGCTATCAGGCTATGCAGCTGGCTCATGCTAAGCTTGCTGTACACCAGGATCTACAGATCTCTTCCATCAAAGCTGCTCCCCAATTTGTTAGTTCTTGCATCCATAACAACCTAACCCAGATACAGGAATATTGTAGGAGAGCGTGTTTAAAGCCTTGCCAGACTTCCAATGAAGCTGAAAACACCAAAGGGAAAAGGTAGTTCAAAAGTTTAGAGATTAAGACAAATGAATGTTGATCAAGGGAGTTGGATTCTGTCCCTGCCTTTGTTGTGCAGACCTTATGCAGTGTTAAAACATTAATAGCAGTTTGAGGATCATGAACCTGATATTTCCTTCTCTTAGTGTGCGTGCTGTGGCAAGTTTAATGAGTCTATTTTAAGATAGGTCTTTGTATGCAATTAAACAAAATGTTACTAAGTTCTTTTCCCTGCAATTCTGTTTTTCATGAAGTACACAAGTCATTTGTCCAACTTCTAATGTAATCAAAAATATCTCTCTTTTTTTTTTTTTTTCCCATTCTTCAGCTTTTTAAAACAATAGCACTACCTAAAAGTGTTTCGCAGACTAATCTTGAAATGCTGTATGAATATTTAATAGCCCAGTTTCAAATTTCCATGCAGCCAGCTGTCACCAGATGGCACTACAGAGAATCTGGTATGACTTCAGTGCAAGCTGCAGAATCACATTCACCCCTAAATCTAAATTCGCTTGATAGCTGGTAGATGTAGCTGTCATCAAACCCAGGAATAAATCTGTTGTTGCTTCTATCTTGAGTTTCATTGTCTACGTGGCACAAATTGGCTTCCATACATAATGGATGTTGAGTCTCACCAACGAGCTGGCTGAAAAGTTCATTGTCTGTTGTGAAAGTCTTTACTCCAGAAGACCTTCAAAGCTTTGTGGTATATAGACCTGTTGTTTTGTTGTTGTTGTTGTTTCACTTCTCTTAGTCTGTCCCTGGAGGGAACTGGCAGACAGCTATAGCTGAAAATTATTATCTGATGAGCTGAATTGAAAATAATCAGACTCATAAGTGCTTTTCCTAACTATGATTTAACAAATTGAGAGTGACTATAGATTTAATGGGCAATAAGATCATAAAACTGGAAAATGGTCACTAACTTGAACGTCTATCAAAGTCCAACTGCTCACCTACTAAATTGCTTCTTTTCATTTAATTGGTAGCCATTCTTTTAATTTTCACATAACACCACCTGCACTTTTATGGAGATTAAATTTAGCTTAGATGAAATTTAGCTTAGAATCCACCTCTTATTTTAGTAGGATAAATGCCCCACATTCCAGCTGTGCATTAAATTTTTTAACTTTCTTCTCAAGCTCCCAGGTAATAGCTATGAATTCTGGCATAAATCTATGATTAAGACTGCATAAATCAAGCAGTGCTTTCCAGAATGCTTTTAAGATTGGAATGCCTAGTAATAAAGTCTCCAAAATTTATGTAGAAGTGATCATCCCCCAGAAACAAAAATGCTATAAAAACTGTGCACACAGTCATCAATTCCTGACTCACAGTAACAGTAATGCAGTCCAGATCTGTTGGTGAAGTCACTTGTGATAAGCCACAAAGGCTATTTTCTTAGACAAAAATCCTAAGGCTACCAAACCCTTACATTTCCCTGCATATTTTTGTCCCATGGTTAATATTGCCTTAAATCATTCTGGGGCATAATTTGGGAGTTAGAAATTTTGGGGGCCTTTCCCTCCTCCAGCAGGTGGTTTGCTTGTATCCCCTGTTTAGGAGAGCTGCCTAGAGACTTTGTGAGAATAGCAGCAGTCATTTCGTGCCGGTTGGCCTCAATCTTCAGGATCTTCAATTTCCCTAGCACATCTAATTTACTGGTATGCATGAGGCCTCTTCCCTTATGATGAAGGCTACTTAGTATCAGCTGCAGTAGCTGCCTGTGGTGTTTCAGGGTACCTTGACATCTTCAGGAGAGGAAAATGGGGAGAGGATTTCTCCTTTGCACAATTCTTCTAAAAAGGGCACTGATTTGTACATGCTGAAGTGACCTAAAACTTAGCCCTTGCTAGAATGATCTCTGCAGACTGATTATCCCAACTCCTGATTCCCTAAGTATGTCTCAGGCTGTGGGTTCATTAAGATTTACCTGTATTCCTCTCTGTCATTATTTGCTGACTCTGCAGCCACTGGCGATCACCAACATATCAGCATCACTTAGGCAGCAGAACTCATACAACATAACCCAGTATTAAATATTACATAAAATATTAGTCATGCACAAATTGCATGATGCTCAGGATCTCTGATGTATTACAGGCTTCCTACTGAGGGCACACAATGTTAATAGAGATGACAGAGATGATCACAAGTTGTTTTGCTTGGACATACCTGTGTCAGCGGTGTTTACAGTCTATCCCTCAGCTGGTAACAAGGCTCAGAACCATAGAATCACAGAATGGCTTGGGTTGGAAGGGACCTTGAAGATCACCCAGTTCCAAGCCCCCTGCCATACGCAGGGATGCCACCCACTAGATCAGGTTGCCCAGGGTCTCGTCCAAACTAAGCTTGAACACCTCCAGGGATGGGGCATCCATAACCTCTCTGGGTAACCTGTTCCAGAGCCTCACCACCCTCTGAGCAGAGAATTTCTTCCAAACTTCTAATCTAAATCTCCCCTCTTTTAGTTTAAAACAATTCCTCCTTGTTGTGTTATTATCTGATTGAACAAAAAGTCACTCTCCATCTTTTTTATAAGCCCCCTTTAAGTACTGACAGGCCGCAATGTGGTCACCCTGGAGCCTTCTCCAGGCGGAACATCTCCAGCTCTTTCAGCCTTTCTTCATAGGAGAGGTGCACCAGCCCTCTGATCATCTTCGTGTCCCTCCTCTGAACCCTTGGACTCCTCTGGACTTTTGGGTCACAGTCCCCTAGGACCAATAAAGCAGCCATTGGATGAAGTCTGTAAAGATTCCTGTCAAGTCCCTTTTTCCAAGTTAAGAAAGGTGACAGAGCACTGGAAGTATCTGGTAAGAGGAAAACTTAAGGTTTCTTTATGCTACCAGGTTTGCTGAGACCATCTTAACACAGAATAGGATCTGTGTCTACAAGGTTTTCTTGTGTTACACCGGAAGGAATGAGGTCTATAGTTATGAACTGCTAGGGCAACACTTGCAGAAGGCTTCTCTTAAGCAAAATAAATGGTTGAGACACACATAGCAGTAATGCTTCAACAAAAGCAATTTGCATGGATTTGTTTTGAAACTGTAAAGACTATCTGTTTTAAATATGTATTCCAAATAGGAAATTTCTAAACACTAGATCTTTTGAAAAAGTGTCAGGGATCCTTTAATGGCAATGAGCTGTGAAGCTAAAGCATTGTGCTCCATTTTAAACATTGTACTCTGGAGCTCTATCCCCCTTTGAAATTTGCACTACAGCACATGGCCAGAAACGTATCAGAGACAAAATGTCCCTTTCAAAATCTCCAATACCATTTAATTTCCTACTCGTTTTATTCCTCCTGAAAATAAGAATCTTCCTTGTTTCTCACATAGCCAGTTTCAGCAAGGAATAACATATTCTGATACAAATTTTGGAACAAAAGGAAAATCTTTGAAATGGAATTGGAAAGGTACGGAAGATCAGGTAAGGAAGAGAATAACTAAAAGTCAGTGATAAAGAAATATTTTTCAGCTGTAATTTTTTATTGTTTTCCATGCAGGACATGGCATAGCATAACCAGAGTTGTGTCTGTTGCCTTTTCCTTACATAACTTTTCCAGCCGCTGATATATCATGGAAGCATCATTCTATGAAATCTTTTTCTTTCTGCTTCATTTTCTGCTTTATTGGATTTTTTTCCTACCTTTTGCTTCACTTCTTCTAAGCTTGATATTTATACTAAATTCCTACTGATTTTCATGAGCTCTAATGAAATTGTTGGTTCACTGTCTGACTGTAACTAACAGTATTTTATGGCTGGTAGAGGGTTTTTAGATTTCCTGTCATTCCTGGATTATTATTTTATTTCTTTTAAAGAAAAGTTCTTTTCAGCCATTGTTATCAGAATATGTGCTGTTTTTCTGGATATGTCTTTGAAAAAATTGTACTCGTCTGACTGATAGGTTCAGAAAAGTATACCTAATGTTACACTTCAGAAATCAAATTATAAATATTTTCCTTGGACACCACCTGTTAGCTGACAGATTTAGATAGCAGCTATTGTTGATCTTTGGGAAAGGATCTACTCTACTGAAGTAAATATATAATCTGTGTGCTTTTCTGCAGAACCATCACACCAATTAGGTGAAGTACATTATGACAGTTTTTGTAAGGATTAGAAATATCAGTAAGAAATTTTGGCATGAAACACGTTCTGCTTCACTAGCAATACAATGCTAACAGTCTTGTAACCTGATGTAAAGGAACCTCACATACAGCAATTCTGATCAGTCATCCACCTGTCTTAAAGTGGCTTATTTTAAAACAGAGAGTACAGTAGCTTTAAATTTCACAAAATGAAATTTCAACTTACAATGCGTTTGAATGAACTTGCAAGACATAAGCTCTTTCAAAAGTCTGGGTGCTATTGGATTATTTGAATCTAATATATTTTAGATCAGTGTCCAGTGGATGCTAGAAAATCTGGTCTTCATTTATTTGTTCCTTTAGCTTTTAGTAAGTTTATCGCTTTGTGAAGGAAGAATTTAACCCGAATTCAACCCTTGAATTCAAATTCATGAAGACTCGTAGTCTTCATAGAGATCCCCTTTCAGGCATGCCTAAAGTACCCAAAGTTGTCCATGGTCACAGAATCTTTAAAAAACAAGGACAAATAGACATAGAGAGATATCACTGAGAAATCCTGATACTCCTGAAGCAATGTCATAATGCAAAGCATTATGCAACTTTATGCAACACTAACACTCAAATATTCTGCTGAAACATTGAAAAGAAAGGATGTGATTGGCATCATTTTCTTTATCATAATGACTTCTTGTAAGAATTATCTGATCTGTGGCTTAACTGTTCATAAAAATGAAATTATGCATTAACTGAATTGTTTTATCTATCACTTGTGCATAAAAATCTCAGGACAATTTATGTATAAGTATTTAAGTTTGTTTTCCCATTTTTATGAATAAGCAAAGAAAGATTTGATAGAGATAAACTGCTTTCTGTGTTAGCTTTTAATGTACTTCAAATAAATTAATATGTCTATTTGTACCACCTCAGCCCACATTTTTCTGGTTTCAAAGACCAAGTGCTGTGAGGTGGGAGATTATATGCTTTAGTTAACAGGTACAATAAAAGACTGGATCTTCATTTTATGTACAAAACGTAGACTGAGCCTTAAGAATGGAGTTTTGTGCTTCATCTTAATGGTAATTTATACAACTTTGTTTAAAATACAGTAAAATTTATCTTACTGCAGTGTAGAGCAGAGACTGCAGGTCACTGCTAACAGGATCCCTCTTGCTCTTTTGTTCTCCTTCAGATAATGTTTAGAAATAGACCTGCGAGGAAGGAGTAAAATAATTATTTTTGTATGCCATTTATTTTTAATAATTTTTTGAATGATTGCCCAAGCTTACTGATAGACAAGAGGACAGAATGACATTGATTTGCTTTTATTCACCATTAGGCCTGGAAAAAGAAGGGTGCTGGCACTCTGACCTTCCCCGCTCTGTTTCAATTGACCTGCACTCAAGTTGAGAGTACTCTCCAGTCCTGTGCATGTCTGGTGTTTGTTCCCAAAGCAGCTGGGTAGCTTTGTCAGTTGAGCTGAGTGATGCTGACTTAAATTAAGACTGCAGAACCTGGTCTTTCTTTCATGGTAGTTATTTAGGATAATGGAGAGTTCACCATGGCTTTTGAGTTTAGGGTACTTTTTTTTTTTTTTTTTAAATCTATTTATTTATTTATTATTTTTAAATATCAAGGCTGCTTGTAAAAGTTTGACTTTTGATTAAACATGCAACAAGACCAGTTAATAATGGATCCATACATGGTCATTTGCCTGTTTCCAAGACTCAAGTATTTGACTTGTCCAAATTATAAGGAAGCCAGGGTAACAGCAAAATATAATCTCTTGATATTTATTCATGCATTAAGACAGATGTGAAGGCAAGTTTGTATCATTGCACTTTAGATGAGAAACTTTATTGTCAATATTACATTCCTTTGTCTTGAAACTTTTTCTACATCTCACTATCAATGCATTTTATATGAAAATGGGCATAGTCACCCTTTTTTGAAAAGCAGGTAATTTCTACCAGCAGGAGAGTGAAATCCACGTGCAAAAGGTGTATCGATAGTATATCATTTTAGATGCCTATTCATTGTTTCCCAGATATCAGATATACAGAACAATTACAGTAAGTACAGTAGCTATTACTAGTGAAGCTTGTGGCCTAAAACCCACGACAATTAGCATTACACTAGGGATTAGGGTTTCTGCTGAGATCTCTTCAACCTCCTACTCCCCTTTGCTCGAGATGAAAAATCAGATCTGAATAGTTGCCACAGAATGTTAAAAAGGATTAAACCTTTGGTTACACTTAACTGATCAAGAAAGATCTCTGAGGAACTCAGGCATGCTGAAGCTCATCCTCTGTTAGGATTTCTTGAAGTTTCTTAGCAAATATCTGACAGTAGCTGAAATTTCTGTCTACCCTTCTAAAGAATTTAAATTTATCTAAAGCAAAGCATTTGTAAAATTCTTTGGAAATCTAAACCCCATTGTAAGGGCTACGAAGACAAATTATGAGAACTTCTAACTCTATTAAAGTAATTGGTGCCTTAAGTACTGAATGACATGCTGGGTACTGTCACATGGGGTCTTCTTAAACCCATCTGTTTGTACTTGTTGTGGATGATAAATTCAGACAATTCATTATTTAGTTCTGCACAGACTCTTCCCTCAAGATTTACAAATAAGGCCGATCTTATGTTAACTTAAAAAGCTGTCCTAAATTAGAAATACTTGTTGATATCTTTCAGAAATAGAACATTTCTCCAGTGAAGTGAGACCTTATCTGTATTTCCATGAGTTATAACATCTGTTAGAGTTTTGATAATCTATAATTTTGTTCTTCCGTTCTTCCATTGCAGCCAGATTACGTCTTCATGTGAATCTTGTCAGTATGGAAAGAAACAGAGAAATGGAAGGGCACTAAGCCAAGGAGCCACCCAGTGCCAACTGCAGCAGAATTCATCATACTTACTGAGTAACTATTGATATTTCTGAGCACCAAATAGTTTTTATGTTGATCAATTAAGCCCTTTTTCCTCATTACCATATTTTGAATATATATATATATATATATATATATATACATATATATGTATATACTTTTAACCTTTAAAACCATACCTAAATAGAAAGAAAGACTAAAAGATTCAGGTAGATAAATCAAAATATAGCCGGCCACTGTTAAGCTTGATGTACTTTATATCTTATCAACTCATCTTCATTGTGAAATGAAGTTATGTACAAAATTACAAGGCTATTATAAGGATAATTCTATCTAACATGCTAGAAATTTGCCTATGTTTTCTGTTCCATAGGTATAAGAAATTAGAGAAGATTAAGATTGTTAAGTACTGCCTGGAAAATTGGTGTATATTTTTGTAAAAACAAAAACAAACAAACAAACAAAAAGTACAAACAACAACAAAACCACACCAGCATCTCTTTTCCCTTGTAAATAATTTTTGATAATAAGAAAAATGAGATTCATTGCTCCAGAAACACAGTCCCTTATGTCTACAAAGCAACATTAGGTCATGTTTTATCAGAAGCTTTTTGTGAAGTATAAGGATGTAAACTATGTTTGCTATAAAAACTTGGAAAATTTTCTGACTGGCTTGTTAAGGGATGATGCAACAAATGAGATATAAGAAAACCAAAACCATTTCAACAGAATTTAAAAGGTGACTTTTTGAAGGCAAAACCAAATGGTCAAGGTTAATTTTTTTATACTGTTTTATACTGTAATAATAAATGCTGTAAACAGAATTTTAGTTCTTTAACCAAGAGGCCTTTTGCTGAAAAACAAAGAAACAAACAAACAAAAAACATAAACATTAATGTAGTTAAGCATAACAATCTCAGGTAGGATTAATATAACTCAGCCATTAAATTTTAGATTTCATTTACAGAAGATGAATTAGATTTGTGCAATTATTTTTTCTTGTGATTATCCCAACAGCATTTCATTTTATAAAACATTATAAAACATTTATAAAACATTAGTTGTCTCTGGAAAGATCCTACATATTGCAATGAAGATATCAGCATGATTTGAGAGAGGAAGGAAAATGAGTGAACCAAAATCTTTTCAATTAGGAGATCAGCTGTAACATTGGACAAACCTATGGCCACTGTCATTGTATCTCACTGGAAAGAATTAAGATAGGTAGAACTCTGTTAACTTTTTCCATAATAAATGTAAACAATATATTGACCAAAAAATAAAAAAAAATATGTCTATTTATAGTCAAGTACTCAGATGTGGGAATTGCCAGAATTAGGTTGCCGACCTACTCTTATTTCCCTCTTTTCTGGTATGCATTATAAGCCTGGTTTTAATTAACTGATCACTTACACTTTACACCCCGCCACCCCCCCACCCAACTCTTGTCTCCTGCTGTGCACAATATATAGATAATACTCACTCAATGAGTAAATATTCATCATTTTGTTTCTTTGTTATTGTTCAATGTATGGTCCCATGCCACATTTTTAAGTTCTGCTCTGAAGACAGAATTTCTAATTTTCTCCTGGGCTTTTCGGTGGTGCTCATCACTACAGTGGCTGAGTGCTTTACGAATCTTAATGAATTTATCTTCACAGCACTTCTGTGGGCTGAAGAGGAATTATTATTCTAATTTGACAGAGAGAGAACTGAGACAGAATAAATTAGAAAATATCAACTATTTTTGACACTCAAATTGAGATGCTTAGGAGCTGATTTTTCAGATGCTTTAGTACTGTACAATATAGTATACATTCAGTGACTGCTGACTATGTTGCAGGTGTAAGTACTTAATGTTTTCAAATCACAACAACAGCCTGGAGCTGCAGGAAAGAGGAGCACAGAGCTAGTGACCACTCACAGAAAGTACAGTTTAAGTGGTTTGTCTAGCCTTATACAGATCTGTGACAGAAAGAGAGGAATAGTTACTCAGAACACCATTTGATTCTCCTCAATTTTGAGACCATCCTTTCTTTTCATGTAGTTTCTACTGCATCCACTGCTGCACGTCTTCCAGCTTATGTAAATATATTGTAGGGATTATTCAGCATCCTACTCTGTACAGTTCTGATTTGTCCACTGAACAAGACAATACAAAAGGCACAGAATAAGTAAAGAATGCTGTGTAGAAAATAATAATAATCCAAACTGTAATGCAAAGATACAAAAGGGATGTATTTCCTACACAAGTTTGTGTAGGAAACACCAGTAATGCTTTAAACTGTGATTTTGCAAGTGACATTAAAAAAAAAAAAAAAAAAAAAAAAGGCAAACCAAAGCTGTGAACTGTGTGTCACCATACAGATATTGACCTGTCTCATGCCAAGTCTTTACCCAGATCAGATCTGAGCTGGAGGAACAGTCTCTTTAAATTAACTGGCAGTAAAGAGGATTGGTGAGGGATTTGCTGATAGCCCATGAATTGTAAGTAGGAAATCTTAAGTTTTAATTTAATTTCTAAACAAGATCCTGTGAGTTTCTGCCTCTTTTGCAAATTTGACGCTGGTGCTTTTCCTCTAATCTATGAGAGACCTAGTTTTGTTTTTTTTATTTCCTTTTTGAGTTTTCAGTTCCAGTAAGTGTCCCATTCTGCCCATTCCCCAATCTCATTATGTCATTCACAGAATCACACAGAATCAAAGAATTGTAGGTGTTGGAAGGGACCTCAAGAGATCATCTCCAACCCCCCTGCCAAAGCAGGTTCCCTAGAGCATGTTGCCCAGGTAGGCGTCCAGACGGGCCTTGGATATCTCCAGAGAAGGAGACTCCACAACCTTCCTGGGCAGCCTGTTCCACTGCTCTGTCACCCTCACCGCGAAGTTCTTTCGCATGTTGGTGAGGAACTTCCTGTGCTCCACTTTGTGGCCACTGCCCCTTGTCCTGTCCCCACAAATCGATGAAAAGAGGTTGGCAAAATCCCTCTGTCTCCCATTCTTAAGATATTTGTAAACATTGATAAGATCCCTCTCAGTCTTCTGAGATGCCCTCTCAGTCTTCATTTCTCAAAGCTGAGAAACAAAATCCGTTCTCTTCTCTTGGGCCCCTAACCAAGTCCCAGGCTTCACAGAAAGACGTAATTAAAAAAATGGCTTACAATGTCTCAATTTCTGCCACGTTATTACAACTTTGTTTCTTAAATGATTTCTGTGTGTTGAAAATCAATATATTATACTCCTGCAAAATTCATTATAATTCAAAATAAAATTGTTTCTATGCTATTTTAGCTTAAACTTTCCTCCTTCTATTGATAAAGAATTTCCAAAAAAAAACATCCACAAGACTACTAACTGAAAAATATTTTCTGTGGCTGTGCCACAATTTCTTCTATAGCCTGGAATAAATCATGTAAGTTCAGTGTGACTTTATTCCCCATGGACAAAATAAGGGTAGCAATATTTCCATTCTTTAATCCACAGTTTTCCTTGTCTATGTCTAATGTGGATATGGTTAAAATTATGACTATGCTTAATTCCACTGTTTTCACAAGGTCAGAGGCTGAAGTTGTGTGGCTTTTTGCCTCTTGGGAGCATCTGTGTAATGGGATCCTAACCTCAGTTAGGACTTTTGAACTCTATTATAGTTCCAGTAAATAACAGCAAAGTGACAGCAATAATTATATAGCACATAAAACATATATGGTACTGAATGAAAGATTAACTATATCAAAATTACCTTTCTTTCCTGCACAGAAAAATATGATTCATCTCAAAACCTGTTTTATAACTAAGTCACAATATAAGTAGATTTCAAAGTTTGGACCAGGTAGTCATTTGAGGTCCCTTCCAGCCTGGGCTGTTCTACGATTTGATGATTTAAGAATCACAGAATCATAGAATATCCCAAGCTGGAAGGAACCCACAAGGATCATCAAGTCCAAATCCTGGCTCCACACAAGACCACACAAAAATCAAACCCTAGATGTCTGAGAGCACTGTCCAAATGCTTCTTGAACTCCAGCAGGCTCAGTGCTGTGACCACTGCCCTGGGGAGCCTGTCCCAGTGCCCGACCACCCTCTGGGTGCAGAACCTTTCCCTAACCCCCACCCTGACCCTCCCCTGTCCCAGCTCCATGCCGTTCCCTCGGGTCCTGTCGCTGTCCCCAGAGAGCAGAGCTCAGCGCCTGCCCCTCCGCTCCCCTCGTGAGGGAGCTGCAGGCCGCCATGAGGCCTCCCCTCAGCCTGCTCTGCTCGGGGCTGAACAAACCAAGGGACCTCAGCTGCTCCTTACACATCTTGCCCTTTAAACCTTTTGTCATCTTGGTTGCCCTCCTTTGGACACTCTCTAACAGTTTTATGTCCTTCTTACATTGCAGTGCCCCAAACTGAACACAATGTTCAAGGTGAGCACAGAGCAGAGAGGAACAATCCCTCCCCTCAACCTGCTGGAATTGCTGTGCCTGATGCACCCCAGGGTACCCTTGACCCTCCTGGCTGCCAGTGCACAGTTTTGACTTACATTCAAGTTGCTGTCAACCAAAACCCACAGATCCCTTTCCGTGGGGCTGTTCTCCAGCCTCTTATCCCCCAGTCTGTATGTACAGTCAGGGTTGCCCCATGCCATCTGTAGAATCCAGCACACACTCTTGTTAAACTTGATATTATTGGTGATTGCCCAGCCCTCTAATTTGTCAAGATCTCTCTGAAAGGGCCTCTCCACATTTGAGGGAGTCAACAGTTCCTCCCAATTTTATGCCATCCAAAAACTTACCTAGTATGCATTCAAGTCCTGCATCCATATCATTTGTAAAAATAAGAATTTAATGCATTTATTTTAGAAGGAGAGTACTACCATTATTTTATAAGGAGAACATATCTGATATTTACTCTATGTCAGCAGCAGACGTACAAAAAATATATATATATAACTAAAACCATGAAAATTCAAAGTTTGTTCAAAGGAAGCAAATGGATTAGGAGTAATGTGGAGAAGAAAAAGGAGGAAGGTACAGAGGAAAATTACTCTCCTGGAACAATGTAAAAAATACTTATAGTTTAGGTGGAAGAGTGGTGGGTTGACCTTGGCTGTCTGCCAGACGCCCACCCGGCCACTCTCTCACCCTGCCTCCCCAGCAGGACAGGAGGAGGAAACAAGATGACAGACCTTGTGGGTCAAGGTTAGGACAAGAAGATTGCTTGCAGGACAAGAAGATTGCTTGCTGATTACCATCACAGGCAAAACAGACTCAGCTTGGGGAAGATTAATGTAATTTTTTTACTCTAAAATAACGGAGCAGGACAGTAAAATAAATAAATAAATACATAAATAAATCTCAAAATACATTTCCTGCCCTCTTTCCTTCTTCCCAAACTCCGCTTCCCTGCTGGCTCTTCTAATTCTCCCGACTCAAAGCAGCACCGGTGGACGGGGAGTGGGGCCTGTGCTCCGTCCATCACAGCTCCTCTCTGCTGCTCCCTCCTGGTTATATTCTTCCCCTGTTCCAGTGTGGGTTTGTGCCCACGGGTTGCAGTCCTTCACATGGGTTACATGGCAAGGGTTGGTAGCGAGGGGCAATAGGGGTGGCCTCTGTGAGAAGAATCTAGAAGCTGCCCCATGTTAGGTAACGGCCCTGCCGCTGACCAGAGCTGAGCCAGTAAGCGATGTTGTTTGTGCCTCTGTGAGAGCAGATTTTAAAAAAGGGGGAAAAAACCAAACTGCTGCTACACAGCAGCTGGGAGACTGAGAGGAGTGAGCACGGGGGGAGCTGCCAGCCACCCGTGGGGGACCCGTGCTGGAGCAGTTTGCTCCTGGGGGATGGATGGAGCCCGTGGTACGGAGCCGTGTGGGAGCAGTTCCTGGAGAGCTGCTGCCTGTGGGCAGCCCCCACAGGCTCAGTTTGGGAAGGACGGCATCCCGTGGGAGCGACCCCATGGGGAGCAGGGGCAGGGAGTGACCGTGAGGGAGTGGTGGAGACAAAGTGCTATGGACTGACTAAAACCCCAGTTTCCCCGTTCCCCTGTGCAGCTCAAGGGGGAGGAGGTAGAAGAGGGTGAATGGGGTAGGGTTTTTTTTTTGTTTTACTTCCTTTGTTTTCTCACTTCTCTAGCTTGTTAGTAACAGGCAATAAATTTTACAGTCTCCCTACTCTGAGTCTGCTTTGCCCATCATGATAATTGTTGAGCGATCTCCCCGTCCTTGTCTCAACCCTTGAGCCTTTTGCATCGTATTTTCTCCCCCTTTCTCTTTGGGGAGGGGGAGGGAGAGAGCGGCCCTGGGGAACTCGGCTGCCCACCCGATTAAAACCATCGCAGTTGCAAAGTACTGCAAAATTTTGTAGAAGAAACAAGGTGTTTAACAAAGAAATATATAGTTTCCTTTTTAAGGCTTCCTGGATAATTGTGGTTATTTCATTGTCCCAACTCGCAGGAAGAGAATTGTTGATTTCACCTCCTTTTTTCTTACACGGAAATGAAAGGTCAACAGCTCTAAAAGTAAGGGGAACGTATCAGAATGAAGCTCTTTTTGTCTGTAATCCTTTCTTAAGGAAAAGATTTATCACACACCTTCCACAGATGTATGGTAGCAGAGAATAATTTTTGAACTACTCTAATTAAAGTCAATTTGGGGATAGCAGTACTTCTCAAATAGTTTATGAGACATCCGCCTTAGCAACAGAGAGTGTTGTGTTGTCATTGCAAGGCGCCTATGGTGATGACTTCAGAAACAGAATAGAATTCTATCACCATGGCAAATGACAAACAGACCCCCCCTCTAGGTCTTCAGAATGCTCATCGGATCACCCAGACTGGCTAAGAAGAGATGCTGCAGTGTAGATGCAGAGAGATGCAGTACAGATGGTGGTAGAGATGCTCTAGCATGGACATGACACACCTTGACAGCATCTTTTCTCTGACAGCAACTGATGCCTTGGTTCTTCACATCAAGCAGAGCAGTTTCTTTGCCTCCAAAACCTGCAGGCTGACCTCTCGTGTGTAGCTGTGCTGGACTGAGGGTAATGTTTGCAACACACACTCACGCTGTATTCACTTTAACTTGGAGAAAAGAGAGCAAGAAGATAACCTGCAGATCAGTTGCTTAGCTTTCTGTCTGTCTGTCTGTCTGTCTATCTATCTACATGCATATATATTTAATTATTTATTTCCTTATTTAAAGATATATTTTGTTCACTAACATGTATCCTCTGACTGTTACTAATGTATAGGATACACCTTGACACTATAACAGTGCATAAATACTTTTCTTCTTGTCCTTGCTATTGTTACTGTATTTTAAAAATAATTGTGCATGTAATTACCAGCTTTTACTCTTAATATATATATATATGCTTATTTTATTCTAAAATCCTACAAAAAGGAGTGAACTCAAAAGGAAAGAGAAACCAATTTTATTTACATTTCTAAATTAAATATCTAATCCTGATAGATTCACTCCCTTTCAAATAGAACACTCAACAAACGAAACTGTAAAAATTCACATCATACTTCTTTTGTAACAAGATGACATTGCACAGTAGTTCTTTGCCTAACCCTGCAGTTACCCCCTAGGCACTGCAATTGCTTCCTTGTTCTTCTCCTTTCCTTGTTTTTCATGTTGACTTTTCTAACCAATCCTTAATGGTACAACATTGGCTTTATTTACCTCTGTAGATCTCAAGAGAATAAGGCATTGGCCTCATAGGACAGTACTTGGATGCTTTCTAGGGCTAACGTCCACAGTTCTCAAAGCACTTTCCATCAGGGATTTCCATCTCTCTCCATCTTTCCATCTTCATTCAGATCTCTTAACTTCCTCTAGGGATTAGGTGAAGAAGAA
>NC_048926.1:59672778-59714583 GCF_011077185.1 Oxyura jamaicensis | reverse complement strand
GGGGGGGTGAGGGGAGGGGAGGGGAGGAGAGGGCAGGGGAGGGCAGGGGAGGGGAGCATAGGGGCGGGGAGGAGATTGTAGAGGAGCGTAAGGGAGGGGAGGAGAGTGTAGAGGAGCATAAGGGAGGGGAGTGTAGGGCAGTATAGGGGAGTGGAGTGTAGGAGAACGTAGGGGGGTGTAGGTGAGGGCACAGTAGGTGAGGGGAGCATAGGGAAGGGGAGTGTAGGGGAGCATAGGGGAGCATAGGTGAGGGGAGGGGAGTATAGGGGATGGGAGTGTAGGGGAGGGCAGTGGTGGGAAGGGAGTGGGAGACAATGGGAGGGGGAGGGAATGGGAGGGCAGGGGAGTGCTACCATAAATAAAATTTCAAATAAAAGACACTTTGGGTCTGGATCCAAATATTTATGTTGCCATTCATTCCACAACCTGATTTATCACTGCAGTCAGCATATTGCCCAGTGCCAATAAAGGTTTGGCATGCACAGAGGTGGCTGAGTATTTTCAGAAATAACTTTCCTTCATAACTGAATCAAGACCTTTTCTGTAATGCAAAAAAATCAGGTAATTGATTAACATATGGATGGCAGCTGAGCAGGGGAAACATCTTCAAAACTTCCCAATATTTTCATTATACAGGACTACAACTCTTTCTTCTCTGCTCTCCAGTTATGGAAGCTTCTGTCACCTGCTTAGGAAGCAGAAGCAGTAAGATGGCATTTAGAGGATCCAGCTGTAGCATAAGGGCCAGTTGGAGGAAGCCAGCAATGGATAGGTAGTGCAGTGTTTGAAGAGAGTTTCAGCGGCTTCCCAAGTCACATAGACTAGTGCAAAGCAACCCATTGATCTGACTCCCCAGTGAAAGAGAAAGAAGTGCAAAGCACCAAATGCTTGAGAGAGGAAAAAGAGATGCCTCTCAACTGTCTCGGGGGAAGAAGGCAGTCAGCTCTTAACAGATTATTTGCCATATAATTTGGTTCTCAAAGACATAACATTTGTTTAAGACAGTAGCATTTTACTACATGCGGTGCTGATAGAGGTCAAATAAAAGACTCCAGGACAGCAAAATCCCTCACTTACTTCTCATACAAGGACAAAACTGTTATGTGAGACAAATGCAGGTTAATTTCTCAAATCTCACAGCACTATTGACACCATTGGCTATGGGTTAACTCTTGAGTATTTGAAGATTTCAGTAGGGCTGACTGATTTACATGTGGGTAGGTTGAAATCACACTTGTCAATGTGCTATTAATTTTGAGCCACAGTCATGTTGGTCAGCTACTGACTTGCACCCACCCAATATACCGGGGCAGCTTTGTCTTTGCTGGCCTGTAAAGTATTCGGGCTTAAATTAACTAATGAAACCCTAAAGCTGACAGGGGTAGAAAGGACTGGGATAACAGTACTACTTTTGGTGGACACCAAGCGTACTCTGGTGGTCTTTGATGAAGGGCAGAAGTCTTCCTCACTGCTAATTTTGGCCTTTCCTATCTTTGACAGACTTCATCACTTAAGCCAGTTCTGGCTGGTTCCATTGTCTATTCACAGTCTTTTACTCCCTTATATTTGGGTCATTAACATACAATTGTGCTATCTAAGACCTAGGAATCAACACCCTTTATCTTGTTCCCTGTCTCAAGTCCCCCCTTTTCTTTATCCAAAGCAAATTCTTTTGATTATAACAATCGTTCTTGATTCAAAGTTTTCATCAAATTCTTACCAGTTTCCACTTGGGGCTTGTTTCGGTTACACTTCCAGCTTTCATAATCATCTAGTCCTTTCATACAGCACCAAAACGCACACTGCACCAATACACAGGTCAAGAATGCTAGTTAAAGGGAGATCAATATTCCTCTAAACAATTGCTTAAGCCAAGAAAAGTTGGGTAACCAAGAGGTTGTTTTGTTGCATAATTCTAGAAAACGCCATGAGGTGTCATCTTGAACTGCCTTATGTAGGATCTTGGTCTTTTGCAAATACATATACATATAGGGAGAGATAGATCAGTCTCAATTCGTCCTGCCTCATTTACAGACATGCAGCAACTAATATTTATTAAAGGGCATACTTCCCCTTGGGAGGCGAATAAAAATCTAGTACCTAAAACGTTCTTATTGATTTGTTCTAGTTGCTTGCCCCAAACTATAATATGTCGTTGCAAATATTGGCTTCCTACTTGTGTTAGATCTTTTCCTTTGTATGGCATTTGGTAAGGCCTGCCATACAATATCTGAAAAGGGGCTTAGTTTTACCAATACATGTTGGTTTTTTGACAGATTTTACCAGTCTGCTGTTTTATCAAATAGTTCATGGTTTTTCACTTGGCCACTTGCATGTGGCCTATATGGAGTGTGTTGTTGCCAATCAATCCCCAGCACTTTGCCGACTTGTTGGGTCAGTTCTGCAGTGAAGTGTGGGCACCTGTCAGATGACATTACTGAGGGTACACCAAATCTCAGTATATTTTCATTCAACAATACTTTGGACACTTCTCTGGCTTTGCTAGTTCTACATGGCCATCTGGATGGCTCCTGGATGGCTCCTGGCCATTTGGAAAAGGTGTCTGTTAGTACCAATAGGCATCTAAACCCCCCTTTTTTTTGGAGTTTGAAAAAATCAATTTGCCACTGTTTCCCAGGAATTTTTCCCTTCCCAATTGTTCCTGTTTGGGCTTTGAATCATGTCTGAGGTTTACTTTTATGCCTGTCTGACAATGGTATACGAATTAGGTCCTATCCATTTTCTACTTAAAAACTGTTATAATATTTCCGCTCCCCAGCATGCTTTCTTATGTTCTCCAATTACCATCCAATATCATACAGCATCACAATTCTCCCATCAGTTATTTGTGTTAAACCTGGAGGTAACACTTTCCGTTTACATCTTCAATTGCTTATCGATCTCAGAATCTTCTACTTCAGTTTCTAGGACTTTTCATAATGCCTTGTTTTCTGTTTCTGGTACTAGTGCCAAAACTGGACTCTCAGATGCCCGTTCTGCTGCCCCTTTGGCTTCTGCATGAGCCAATCTATTTCCTCTGTCAATATCAGTATCCCCTGTTTGATGTCCTTTCCAGTGCAAAATGGCAATTTTAGCTCTTCTGCGTGTTTAATTGAGGATGATAAGTCCTCTCTCCTTCCAAATTGTCCCATGTGCATGCAACACACCAAAGGCATAATTCTTATCTGTCCAAATGGTAATTCTTTTCCCTTTTGCCAGCTCAAGAGCTCTTACCAAGGTGATGATTTCAGCCTTTTGGGCTGATGTTTCTTACCGCATATCCTGTGAGGTACCGCATATCCCCAGTGGATGAAGGTGCTGCCATCTATATAGTAATCCTCTGCATCTTCTAGGGGTGGTTGGCTGGAGTATACCATGTCCATGGTCTTGATGCAATAAATTCTGTTACTAAGGAAAGAGGCTGGGTTCACAGTATTAATGCCAAAAAAATTAGTAAACTAATAATCCATTCAACACATTCCTTTTCTTCTTGAGGAGCTATCAACAGGTCATTTACATATTGCAAGTGCCCCCTTTCCCTGAAGGGGTTTTCCAAGCTTCAAGTTTACAGATTAGTTGGTTTCTGAATATGGTGGGGTTATTTTTGAACCCCTGTGGTAACACAGTGCAAGTAAGCTGAATTTTTTGTCCTCTGTTAGGATTTTCTCATTCAATGGCAAAGAGTTTTTGGCTTTCAGGTGTCTCGGGCAGGCGGAAAAAGGCATCCTTTAAGTCTAGTATCGTGAACCAAACTTGACTCTTCTAATTTTGTCAAAAGGCTGTAGGGGTTGGATACTACAGGGTATAAATCTTTTGTGAGCCTATTGATGGCCCTTAAATCCTGAACTATACGAGAGGTTCCATCTGCCTTTCTAACCGGTCCTATATGGAGTGTTATATTCTGACTCACATTCTACTAATAGCCCATAATTAAGAAAGTTATTGATTATTCCTTTTGCCCGTCCTTATCACAACTCTTGAGCCCTTTGCATTGTATTTTCTCCCCCTTTCTCTTTGAGGAGGAGTGAGAAAGTGACTGAGGTGGAGCTCGGCTGCCCACCCAAGTAAAATCACCACAGGGCCCTTGCCAGAGAGTACAGTTCTTCAGGAATTTCTCCAGGAAGGGTACTCTACGTATGGTCCAGTCCTTCAGGAAAAGACTGCTCCAGTGTGGACTCTTCTCCAAGGGCTGCAGTTCCTGCCAGGGGCCTGCTCCTGTGTGGGCTCTGCACAGGCTGTGATCTCCTTCAGGACACGACCACCTGCTGCAGTATGGGGTCCTCCATGGACTGTAGGCCCCTTTGTCTATTTGTTAGCACAGACTGCTCCATCATGGCTGCTGAGCTCAGCTGTGGCGAGTGTTGTGCCAGTTCCAATCCTTTTGGACAACCTCAGGTGTCAACCTGGCTGGAGCCAACTGGGTTTGACAAGCCACCCCTGCGCCCCCTGCTACCAAAACATTGCCACCCAAAGCCAGTAGAGGAAGAAAAGAACAAATATACTGCATAGTGTATATATACATATACATGCACAGTATATATATATATATATGTATATGCATATTTTCTATATGTATGTATATTCACATGCACAGTTTTCACTGTGCATGACACTTGCTGATATTTGATATTTATTATTATTGAGTAATTAAATAGAACTTACTGAGAAATACTACTGTCATCATTGTAGTACCGGTTTGTTTCTGTCTCAAAAAAATGAACAGTTTTGCATTGCAGTGGGCATAACAACAGCAACAGAATGGTAAAACACTGTAAATCTTTTAGAACAGAAGGAGCACAGGAAGATATGGCGGGGAATTAATGCATGCAGTGAAAAGAGGCACCTAGGAATGGTTCTTTCTCACTACTTTTTCACTGATCTGTTTGTGATTTTATTTTGCTGGAGGATGGTAGCTGATTACACCAACCCACACATAGTAGGAAACAATATATGGAAGATGTTTCTTAGAAACCCCTCAGGCTGCAGCAATTCTATCTTATCATCATTGGCTGTGTGGATGTCGTTTCTCTTCCAACATAAGCAGTTAAACTCAATAATCCTATTACTGCAGCAAAGTAGGATGCAAGAATCCTCCATAGCAGAAAAGAGCCAAAACTAAATTAAATACATTTTGATACATTGAAATATCCTTTTAAAATCTGCTTTATGCAGCGTCAGGATTTCTGCATAGATTTTTGTTATTAAATAAGCAACTGAATAATCATTAAATGATTTGTAGTTATTCTACCCTGAAGCATACTTTATGGGATTCTGTGTCATGGTTCTGCTCAATGTAAGTATCAGGAATTGCAATTAGGGGAGTCTGCGAGAAAATTCAGGCAGAAACATTTTCAGGACGACTGCATGCACTCATATTGCATCTGCAGCTCATCCTGCACAGACAGTGTGATCAAGCATCTCATTAAGAGCTTAGCAGAGACTGTGGCATGGTTGAGAGCAAATTGATTAAAGTACAGGCTGGATATTAATACTAAGATGATGAGACTGGGAAAAGCAGTGAGATGGTATAGGAAAGATGTCAACCCTTTTACTGAGGATGTACATCCATCAGCTGTCTCTTCTGTTGACTTTCTAATTTGAGGACATCTTATTAGATTTTCAACTGCTTTTAAGTCACCATATAGCTGTATGGATTGGGGTGGCGTTTTATTTATTTTTAAACCTGGATCAGGTAACAATATTACACTGAACTCCAGTTTTGGAACTGATGCACTGTTAAGCTGCTTATTCGTAGCACACAGCATCTTACTATGAACATTTAGTACAATGTTTTTGTGGTCGTGTTCTGTTAGTTTGGGATAAAGCAGGACTTCTGATTTGATCTTGTAGTATGGAGCACTAAAGCTTTCATAATATGGGATTTGAAACTCACAGAGAACAGCCAACAGAGGCAGCAGTTTTCTCAGAATGGTGCAAAGGGGATGTCAGCTGAATTTGTACCACTGTAGCAATCTTAAAAGTACCTCCTGGCACTTTGTCTGACTTCCTATTCATTGCGATGGATCTGTCTTGAGCTTGGAGGAGGTGATTCCTGAATATCAACCAGCTTTCTTGGGTTCCTCCTTCCTCCAGGACCTAATCTCTTGGGAATCTTTCAGCAGATCCTTGAAGAGCTCTTTTCAGTGGCACTCACTGGCATAACAAGAGGCAATAGGCACAAACTGGAATACAGAAAGTTCCCTCTGAACATCAGGAAACAATTATTTACTGTGTGGGTGTATGAGAACTGTTACAGGTTACCCAGAGAGGCTATGGAGCCTCCCTCCTTGGAAATACTCAAAAACCACCCAGACTGCTCTATGTGACCCTGCTAGAGTTGGGGGGCAGGACTGGTTGACCTCCAGAGGTCCTTTCCAACCTCAGCCATTCTATGATTCTATGCTAAAGAATAAATCAAATCCAATTTCCTGATTGCTTATTATAGCTTATATTTATTTTGTACTCTGTTACTATCATAATCCTGAAGTTTTTCCTTATGCTGACAAGATACACTTTTCTTGTCTACTTCTTGTAACTAGACTAGTTTGTAGTAGTGGGTGCTTTAAAGTACTTTGCAGTTGTAAAAATGAGTGCAACAGGCACTCAATTCAGAAAAGGTAGCTCAGCAGACACATCCTTCAATTTCCTGTGCCTTATAACTAGCTGAGTGGGACCAGTTAAACTAGATAATATGAAAGGGTTTTGCTAGAGGTGAGGGGATTGTTCTTATGTGGTTATAAGGCTCAAGAGAGAAGCATTCTTGCAGGAAGTCAGAGAATGCTCGGACAGTTCAATGCAGGAAAAAAATAAAGGTCAGTGTATTCCTCTTCATTTTAGTTCACCGAAGATAAGTCTTGAGTGGCTAACGGGTTAATACTGACTGGCTGAAACTGGCTACATTTTACATTTACTGCAAATGGTGACATTTCTAATGCAAGATGGCCAGTCTGGCAGTTTTCCATCCTTGGGGAAGAAAGGGATATTCTGAATGAAGAAGGAATACTTTGTTCTATTATATAATCTTCTCACATTGATTTTTTTCTTACAAGATTCTGTGTTCTGGCCATCTGGCTGCCTCTCACTTCCTTTGGTTCAGTTATTGAAGCAAACAAGATAGACTTTTGAAAGGACCAATATTATTTACCACATTATTGAATCTCAAAGACATTCATATTCAACTTTCTCACTCTGCTGATAAGCTTTGTTGGAAAGAAGAGGCTGGAAGTTATTGCATGTGAATTTATCAGTGTTTATTTACTCTGAGTAGAACTTTCAAAATTTCACAGGGTGGGAGCCTGAGTCTCTTTTCAAAGAATGATCTAACACTAAAACCAAGCTTCCAAAGCTTTGCATATCCAAGATCCAAAAGAATATGTATGCTCCTAATGCCCATGTAAGCCCTCAACTTTCTATCAATTTCATTAACTAGTAGTAAGATCCTAAATATTCAGTTGGTTCTGTAGCTAGATATCTAATGACAGAAGCAGGCACCAACTCTTTGAGAAGTATCTGTGTACAGTAGGTACCTAAATTTATAATCTTCAGTGTATGAATGAAGCCTGTTGGAATGATTCATATGGAAGTGATGAAAATCAGTTATCATGAAGTATTTGGAAAATGCTGATTTTTCAGAAAGAAACAAGGTGTGCTACTTTATGCAAAAATTGGCATTATCTGCTTCAATCTGCTTCAACCCCTATCTGCTTCACTTTTTACCTGAAAGCAGATTGTCTTGAATGCAATTGAATTACTTTCTAATAGGTAAAGCACTTACCAGTGTGTTTTCTACATTAAATAAATGCTTTGTACACTGTCACTAAAAAGCTGGGTGAGCAGCTTGTTGTACAACTGTATATAGTTGAAGAGTGGAAAAAAAAAAAAAAAAAAAAAGAGTTATCATGGGAAAAGTCAATCTGAATGACCTAATTTACTCCTGTGTGAAAGCAGAACTTAGTCCAGCAAAATGTACTTAAGACTTCACAAATGTATTTGGCTTTGTAAGTCTTAATAGTTCTCAAGCTAAGGCACTTAAGCCTACAACTACAGCCTTCCCAATTCCAGGTGAGCTGCAGTCTATCCCAAGGCTTATATAAGGTCAGTAAGGGCCTTTGTTGCCAACACCAGCATGCACTGGGTACGTAATGTTGATTTCTGGGTATTTCTCTGATATAGGTCAGCTTTCTTAGTGCTGACCAGCTCTATGCCTGACAACACACACACACACACACACAAAAGGCAAGAAAAAAAGCACAGCTGAAACTTCTTTAAGAAACACACAATAGACCAAATACCAGTGAGTGGGTTTTATGAGAGAAACACTCCCAGTGAGGGAAGAGTAGAATATATCTGCATGTTTCATGTCCACTTCTTACTCACTTAGATCCATCATAATTATTTTATCGAAACAATTAATCAGAAATGTATTATCAAATTGCAATTATATTAATTGCTTTGCAGTTCACCTTTAAGACTAACTTGAATTCGTCTTCTTTATATGGCATGCTAACCTGGAAGTTAATAAAGTCAAGAAGCACTGTCCAGCAGGAATTAGCTCTTGTATGTATTTAAAATTAAGGATCTTAAAAATAAAATGTGTCAGGAGTGCATTGTTTATGCTGTGTTCATCCTTCTAAAAAGTTACTGACAACGTGCTCACCTACCACCTGTAAATTAGTCTCCAGCCTATTTTTACACTGGTTTAACAATTAATAAGGTGTTTTTATTTTTTTTAATTGAAAATTTTAAAACATGGTTTTATTAAGTCTATTATGAAATAAATTTTAAGGACAAAAGTCTTTCTTATTGCTAAACCAGTTTGAAAACAGGATGGAGACACTGGGATTTCACTCTGGTTCTGTCAAAAATTTTACCTTACTGGCAAACAACTACCTGATGCAATTAGAAATTGTAATTAAAATATATGTATATATCTTCAATTTAAAAAAAAAAAAAAAAATGTAACCTGTAGTGAAGCCTTGGCCATTACTAACCAGACAGAATTTAGTTTGTCTTAGTCCTGCAGTCTAATATTACTTTTTCTTGTTAGCTATGTAAACATGTCGTCTACTGTGAAACATGCAAAAACTGCAAAAGAAAATGTTTGGATTTTGAAAAGCCATTTAAAATAGATAACCTGTGTAAACACACATGTTGTTTCACATCTGCCAATTACTCAGATTCCTTCTTTGCCAAGATTTGCTTGGAGTGAGCTCCCGGCTACAAAAAGATTGCTGTGTCCTTTGTAGCTGCTTGAATGGCTATTTCATCATCTATGCTATAACGTCAGTTACCAAAGACCAGGAATGGCTAAAATTTAGGCAAATCAACATACTATCTCCAAAGGAAGCTATCCTTAACAGCAATCTGCAAAGTTTAAGGACAAAACAGACAGCAAGTCCATCTAGAATCTTCTGTCTTTATAAAAGTGTTCGCAAGGAGATGCATGTTCCCTCTCTTTATAAAGGTATTTGAGTACAGGTGTAGCTGTGTTGCTAGTTATGAGCAGCAATGAAAGACAAGAGTGATTTAAACTGAAGAACTGGCAACTTCTAAGTATCATTTTTTTATTTTATTTTGGGGGGGTAAGTGGTATCAAAAATTGCTGCGACAATTAAGCTGGTCATAAAAGACCTGTTCTTTCTAATTTTATATTTTTTTTCCATGGAAGAATCTGAAGAAATGTAAAAGCAGATTGCTAGTGGCTAAGAAAACTTGAAGTGTGCAGTTTCCTCAGGGATTGCTTCATCGTGCGCCTAAGGAGGGGAAATCATTCTCCCTGAAATGGGAAGTAATAACTGTTAGGGATCTTCATGCATAGATAATTTACTTTCTGCAAGATCTTTGACAGATGAGCTCTGGCAAACTTTATTGCTGTGCTTTAAGATGTTATTTACCCAGCTGTCTAACTGATCTTGTGCTGGAGATTATATCAACTAACAGAGTCAGAAAACAGAAGCACACTCTTGAATGTCACCTGCTCTATAGACAAACCTTCAGGGCAAAGTTTGGTTTGCACGGTGGGCAGTATTATGATCCTCACCTGGAAACAGATGACTGTGAAATACATTGGATTTGTGACACATAAGTGATTTCTAACAGAGATTTTGTGGCAAACAACTGCCAGTGTTAAAATCACAGATGACCACAACTGCTTCATCATGGTTTCAGAGTTCCTGCTCTGTTTTCTGTCTGAGGGGGTGCTTAGTTTATCAGATGTGAAGTTAGTCTTGAATTGCATATCCCACAATCAATGAAGCTTTATATTTTTTGACAAATAGGATGGTCTATTAGGAGAATATTTAATTACATGTTATAAACTAGGGCATTTATTCCATCCAACACATTAAAGAATTGGTACCTGAAGAAAGTTACCTATATAGGTTCTGAGGGCTGACAAAGATGATGATATATTTTGGTATGAGGCTTATAAAGAGAACCTTTCTAGGACCAGGCCTCAAAACTATGATAACAGACACAATGAGCCTCTCTATCAGACCTGATATAGAAAGGTTGGACATTTCCTGAAAAAAGCTGAAAAAGATGTGCTGGAAGGGTTAGGTACTGTTTTCTTGCTCGCTCTCCATTTTGTCTCACAAGAGAGATATAAAGGTGACGGACCTAAAACATTCCTAATGAAAGATTAATTTGCCTATATTTACTGTGTAGTTTTTATTTGAAGAATGAAATGGAAGGAAGAGCTTGGATACGTTTGGGGGCTTTTATTTATTCCTGTTGTAGTGATGTGCCTAGAAATTTAAAGATTTATCAGACAACATTTTCTTCTCCAAGAACTAGAGGTTGAACATTTCATACATAGTTTGTTAAGATGATCTTCCCATGCACAATGTATCCCCATCACCAGAAATGATACACCAACAAAATCCATCATATTGAAGAGTTTTGTTGATTATCTGTCGCTTTGATGACTGTGTGTCATGGGACAATTGAGTCTTCACAGACCTCTGAAACAGTCTAAAAAGAAAATTATTCATGAATACAACAGTCCCTGCTGTATTCCTTACTATCATCATCAGTCTGCATTGTGACTTCCACTTCTAGCTAGTCATTTCTTAGCAAACCAGTCCTTTATAGACTTAGAAAGGCTTTGAGATGTGCAGTTGTACTGGATTTCAAGTTAATTTTCTTCACAGTAGGTTGTATATTGCTATGTTGAGATTTGTGACAAAAACAGTGTTGATAATATGCAAGTGTTTTAGCAGTTGCTGAGGAGTACTTACATGGTGTCAAGGCCATCTCTGTTTCTCATGCTGCCCTGCCAGTGAGAAGGCTGGGGGTGCAGAAGGAGCTGGGAGGGGACACAGCCAGGACAGCTGGCCCAGGCCAGTCAGAAGGGATGCCCCATACCATGTGGTGTCATGTTCAGTAATAAAAGCTTGGGGAAAGAAGGGGGGGCGGGGGTGCACAGAATTGGAGTCATGGCTTTTGTCCAGGTAACCATTATGTGTGATGGGCACTGCTTTCCTGGAAATGGATGAACATCTGCCCGCTGAGTGGAAGCAGTGAATGAATACTTTATATATATATATATATATATATATATATGTATGTATGTATGTATGTATGTATTATTTTACTTGTGCACTAAGCTTTTGCTTTACCTATTAAACCATCCTTATCTCAGTCCATAAGTTTTCTCACTTTTCTGATTCTCTCCCCATCCCATGGTGGGGGCTGAGTGAGTGGTTGTATAAGGCTCAGCTGCTTACTGGTGTAAGTAAGCAACAGTGTTGGTAAATAATAGTTTGGGTCATTTTAATTTCCCAATGACATTGTTCCACCGGAGAGATGATCCATTTTTTTCCAAAGCACAGTCCTCCTGCATGGCTGACCATGGAGCATACATGTGCTCCTTTGTATTTACACGGCATCTGCTGAAAAACATTTGCAGTGCTGACAGTAATCTAAAGGACTGACACTATTGTTTCACTAGAAACAGGAAAAGCAGGACATTTTAATTATAGTATGACTTCTTATTCTTACCTGCCCTGTGGGGGGCAGTCGCAGCACTCCTTTTCTTCCATAGGAAGGATTCCGTAAGAGAACTCTTCCATAACAGTTTTTTTAAAGGCTAGTATTTATGCGAAAAACAGCTTACAATGTAAGATACACAAAACAAAAACCTGTCTGAGTTTACAACATATAGTGAATTTATCTCACATAAACCTTGCCATCCTTCCTGTCAAACTGCCACACCAGTGTAACCTGGTCCTGCCCAGCAGGACCTTCCCGACTTCTATTAGGGAGGAATTAACCACTCTCCCAGCACTACTCGTTCTCCTTTCTGGGCATATGAAGAGCACACACTTTCACTGCCTGCTAAGCTGTGTGTCTTAGTTTCATCTGTGCTATGTGGCCAGTACCCTCTCATCTTCACCCTTTGCCAGCTCCAGCTCTGCAGCCTCAACCAGCACCAAAAAGCCTCCTTCCAAACCACGTAAAGTTTCTACCAGGTACCAGCCCACTCTTCCTGCTTCTTTTTGTTTTATCACAGTCATAACTGAATCAGCTTGCAGGTGGAAGCCCTTGTCTCCATGGAGCAATGCACTACCTTGCAGATCTAAAACAATTGGTTTCTTGGTTTCTCGGCGCATACCTTTTTCTTTTCTTCTTCTTTTTTTTTTTTTTTTTTTTTTTTTTTTTCCTCTGACAATGAGGATGAATCACTTCAGAATATCCAATGGGATTTGTCCTTCTTATCTTAATGAGTTTGTAAAGTAAAGCTAACACTGGTCTTCAATAGCTGTTAACTTTTGAATACCATATTCTTGTACTCTTCACCAGCTATCTGGTTTTAGCTAATACTGCAGGTAGGCTATTGAACTAGGCAAACCTTCAGCCTGACTGAGCAGAACTCTTGTTTGACTTTTATGTTTATACTGCCATGACAAAAATATATTAATTGGGAAGCAAACATGAGAAAGCAAAACTCCAAATAAGCTGAGATAAGATTTCCTTTTATTACTTTTTCTTTGAGAATTTGGTGCAGGCTGGCTAAGAATAAAGTGAGGTGCAAATGAACTCAGGGCATTTTTTTCACTTTTTTCCCCAGTGATATCTGGGGAAGTTCCAGGACTACAGAAGACAAAACACAAGTTAAAATTTAAGTTTATTAATAAATGGTAGATTAAAAATGCGTGTGTCACTGTAAGCTATGTGTTTTCATGTTGCGCATTCCTTTGTCTCCACCTTGTGTGATGCCATCTGTTGTATAAACACTACTACCTGGGAAAGGAGGACAGCACATTGATACTAATCTGAGTTCTGAAACTTCTGTTTTGCCAAGTGATTTTGCTGTTGTTGTTGTTCAGATTAGTGTTGCCAGCACAACCAATTGTGGGGATGTCATATGGAGAAAGTCATGGAACAAGAGGTCTGGATGGAGGGGGATTCTGTGATGCAGAAATAGAGATTAATCCGGAAATGGGGAGTAGCTAAGTTAAATATAGAATTTTATTATTGCTGAGTATAGAACTTTATTTTGGGGAAGGAGAAATTACAGCAAAATATGTGCAACCTATGGAATTTCTACCATACCGGTGGCTCACATGCTAAAATTGGGTTTATAGGATCTGTAGACTTCTGTTCTGTCTCATCTCAAACATCTTTCAAGATAATAAAACGATTAATTTTTCAAGAAACCACCATTCTTCTCTCACAGTACATTTTAAAGTTTAAATTCTTTGCTTGTGGATTTCCTATGATATGATATAACATCAGTGCTGGCAAAAACATAAAAATAATGCCATCTGTTGTTGGATTGGATACAGATGTCAGTTGTTTTTACTGGGCAACCAATGAATTGTTCACAGCAGATGTAAGAAGGGTATTCTGAATGTTTGCATCATTGGATTGGCAATCATGGTCATCTAACGGTTACTCAACTATCTTTCAGTAACTTAAAGCATCTGATAATCACAAATGAAACATTTAATTTTCACATTTTTTAACTTTTCAACCTTGAAAATTAAATAGGAGTATGCATGCTCCTGGCAACTGAAATTCAGCCTGAAGACTTTATGATCAGAAAAAAATATCTGCAAACACATGCAGACAAACTAGTTTACATTTATTCTTTTTTCTATATATTGAGCTATAATTCAGATTTTCCATCTCTTTTTTCCAGCCAGTACTTTAAAGAGGTCAGTTTGGATGTCAATAAAGGTGAAAGCATAAAGGTCATGATGGAAGAATCAATTGTTAAAGGTTAAATGAAAAAATTCTGTGAACCCAACAATAAGACATGTTTAAACTCAACAACAACAAAGCCCTGTTTTTGGCCTTTTTTTTTTTTTTTTTTTTTTTTTTTGGGTATTGTGCCAGCTCAAAATTACAATGAGAGATAATGATGCATTACATGTCAAATTATTGTTATAGTCAGTATTATACCCACTGTGATGTTTATTTTATATTACATTGAAATCATTTCTACACCTTTGACCCAAGCAGCTAGACAAAAGCCTGGACTATTGCCAGTTAGTCTAATTAGGAAAAGAAGTGCTGATACCGTGCATGTTATTCAAAGGTAGCCCAATATTTTTCTTGTTTACATTAACCCCTATTTTCCTGAACATTGGCAGAACTGAAAAAGAACATTTATCCTATTTAACACGTCCCATGTTACAGCCATACCTATTTCAAAAGTTTATTCTCTTGACTATTTTCAGGGTTATTCTCTGGGCTGTTTTCAAAGTTAAATCCCGGGCTTCACAGAATTCTTCAGCTTTACCTCAGGACTCTCAGGTTTCAAACCACGAACATAAGGGGCATCTGGCTTCTGTCTCCGAGCGGCAGCACAGCACTGGCACCTCCTGCCTTCGCAGTGCATCGGTATGGTGCATGCAAACCTTGAAGCAGGAACACCTGTGGCACCACGCTGTAGCCAGCGATGATCTCTCCAATGGACCCTCAGCACAAGATCTCCTGCTTCAAAGGCCCCAGAGGCAGTATTTTACTCTTACAGACAGAGCTCACTTCTGAGATGTAGGTTACAGAACACTGTTCACTAAGAAAGGACAGACGGTGCATTATATACTGTGGCTGCAGAACTGGGAACTACGTGAGATCCTTGATCAGTGTAAAGAAATCCTTGAAAAAAAGGCACGGTTGTGTGATGCCCACATCACGAGCATCATGCCTGATTGAGCTTTTCAATTCTGGCAGCAGAACAAACAAGACATACTACAGAAAAGTTGTAGTAGTGGAACAGAGAAAGCATGCTTCCAAAAAAAAAATGGAAATTAACCTATGCAAATAACTCCGATCCAGCTCTGGAATGCCTTTGCTTCTATTTTTGTCTTGCTTAAATAAGACTGAGTATAAACAGCTGTTCCATTCAAAAGAAATAGCTTGTAACACTTACTGACAAATCTGGGAGGGAAGAAAAAAAAAAAAAAAAAAAAAAAAAAAAAAACTTCTGAATTAGGGTTTACATTTAAAAATTTTAAAGGCGAAACAAATGTAGTGGCTTGCAAAGGAGAAGACTTCCATTCAATTTCATGTTCAGAACCAGGCAATGAATGCATTTGGTCTCTGTAGCCTGCCAGTTTTGTGGAGTATACTTGGTGGGTTACCACTGCCTCATCTGCTGAGGCTTTCCAACTACACATAAAATACCTGCACCAGCTCTTGCAACAGAACAAACTTCTCTTTTAGTTAATATTTACTTTTATAATATTTTAATATGTGACAAAAGGTGAAATAGCTGTAGCAGGAAGGGCTGTAAAGCAGTTAATCACATCAGAGCAACTAACTGACTCAGACCAACTAGAGACATGGACAAGAAGTAGCCCGCAGGCTCCTTTTATCCTGCCTCATATGAAGGGCACCTGAGTGCCTGTGTGTCCTACCTTGCCACAGAAACTTTGGAAAATGCAGCAGAAAGTGCTGGGGCTGCTACAACGGTGATGCTGCTGCTCAGGTGTCCTTCTACTCTACCAAGGTCAGCAGCAGCAGCCACAGCTGTGCAGAGAGAGTGAGCGGGCTCCAGCCTTCAAGAGCATCCACTTGGGGGCTGCATCAGCAGTGGCTGCATCTTCATGTCCCAAGTATCTTCTCCAGAACAAAGACAGGCCTGTTCCAGAAATGCCTCTTCAGTAATCTGATTGTAAGCAGAGTCAAGCATCCCCCAACTCCCAAACCTACCTTTTAGTTTAAGTTTTTAAATAAATATTCAAGTCAGCAATTGTCATTTGCTTTTAAATTCTGTCTGAAGTTTCCTTGAAGGAAAGAACAGAACGGGAAGGATTGTCTCCATATTTGGTGCTGAAAAGACAGTCTTGCCTGTTACAGGTTGTAATGCTGAAATACAAGATCCGTCTGATTTCAGTCAAATGACATTTTAATTATTTAGTCTGTTTAATCTATTATTGAAAAACTCTCATAATGCAGCTCTAGAAAGCCCTCCTATACTAAACCGATTTTTATTTTTATTTATTTATTTATTTTCTGGCATTGTATCAGAGGTTTCCAATATCCTTAATTAATCATAGCTAGGTTATATGCCCTATAAAATTAACAATATATGAAGCTTCAATATTTCATTTGATCTTAATAAGAATGTTCCACTGGAGTCAGTGAGTTTTTCAAAATAGATTAAGCTACAAAAACCAAATAATTAAACATTGATTTATTTTTAAAACCAGACCACTGTTCTCAGATTTCTTCATCACCTTCTCCAATTAGAATATTACAATGCACATGTAAGATTTTATTTAAAAGCTAATCCGCCCAAACACGCTTCCCATGAAAATAAATAAATAAATAAATCGGTAATTACTGACTCTGTAACTATGAATTCTCTAAGGATTTGGCGTTCTGTAACCCTGACAAGGTTGTTGGAAAGGGAAAAGATCCTTTAAATTCCAGCAAGCATATATTCTCATTCAGTCAAGGTCACTTATCAATCAAATGAATGTCGTTTCATAAACACCCCTGAACAACTGTGTTCTATTATCTAAATGGGAAGGAGAGGTGTTAATGGGTGTCTAAGGGATGAAATCAATTTAGCTTGGAGGCACTCAGCTGTTAGAACAGTTGTGAACATGTCTGGCTGCTAATGTATGCTGATTAGTATTAATACCATACGATGTCTGAAATGTGGCTGGCATGACATTTCTAAACCAATGAGTGGTGATTACAACTCTGTTTTCTTTATTCTTTTCTTTGAGTAATCACTTCTGGCTGTGTGGACCATCAGATTTGCAACACGTGCAGTACTGAGTTTGAAGATTTGTACCCACAGGCATCTCCTCTTCCCTGTGATCCTGTTCAAGAAGGACAATAAGAGAACATTTGACCTGTTATTTACTGGCAGCAAGGAGTCCTGCACAGTACACTGAGAAAAGAACAAGGATCTGCAGGAAAGAATTAAAAATATAAGCATATCATAGTATGTGTTGATGCTGACAAGTTGAAAATGAGTTTTCAACTGCTTAATTACAGAATAAAATTGCCTTTGTAGACCAGTCAGGGGTTCTCTTTGTGACTTTTTTTTTTTTTTTTTTTTTTTTCCTAGCTTGATGTGGACATGATGGGAAAATGTAGTGCCAGAATGCAAATAACACAGATTAAAATATCAACAAACCAAAGACAAAGCAAATGCTTTGTTCCTTTTGCAGGTGAGTAACTTGTCTACTCTCTGCCACTTAAGTCAGAGAATGCAGAGGCTTCAGGAAAAAAACAGGGAAGCCCATCCTGGCACATCTGAAATACTGTAGGGAAGGATGTTCTACAAGAGAGGTAAACTGGAGTTCCATGTCCTACAAAAAAAAAATATATATATATCTTCTAAAAAGCCTATTCAGAAAAAGAGGTTGTGAAATCAGTTCACAGGAAGCTCTGAGCTTTGATTCAGAATATTCAGTGTTTTCTGAGAGAATAGGCAACAAGAAGTCAGAATTTTGGGGGGGGGGGGGGAACATAAGTAGTAATCAAAACAGGCTAAGCCCTTTATTAAAACAATATAAGTGCAGCAGGTAAAATTGAAAATAGAAGAAGATAGGATTTCAAGATACTATCAACATGGTAGGATCCTGAAATGTGACAGGATTTCATATATCTATATCTAAGCTTATGTCTATATGTCTATATCTAAGCTTGATAATGCAAATTTTTTTAAGCCTGGGTCATGGAGGAGCAAATACCTAAACTGATGAAAATCACAGCTAGTTTCACTTTAATATACATCCTTACTTGTGAAAATAACCAGGTATATTCACTTCATGTGCAAGAGGAACCAATTTCCAAGAGCTGCTAAATCTTTCAGGAGAATGTTTTTTAAACATCATTTGGAATTTAAAATCTGTCATATACCTTAGTTAGACTCATTAGACTTTGTTCTAAAAGAGGACAAATTGAAATGATTAAAAATTGCAGTATCTGTCATATTCCAAACACAACTCCAAAATTTGTCTGGGGTACTGAGTCAGCCAAGTCAACTGAAGTTTGGATACCTCAAAATATATATATATATATTGCTAAGCATCAACTCCAAACTCAGTTGTCCCTACACCATATATGAATGAGAGATTTTTATTTCTTTTTAATCATGCTGGAATGACATTAAGGAACGTTTAGGACAATACGATCTATCGTGTCAGTTTGGATGAATTATGCTTTTCATCTTGTCTACTTAAAATTTAAAGGGAGGAACAGTATATATATATATGTGTGTGTGTGTGTGTGTGTGTATACAGAGAAAAATGTCATGGGATACAAGAAAAAAACAAGATTCCAGAAAATCTGTGTAAAAACACAAGATTGCGGTTAATTTCTGGGAATCAGCCCTTAAACTGTATAGAACAACATTGCAAATAAATGTGATTGTGTTACAGGAATAATATTTCCTTCTAAGGTTTTTAACATGGCAAATCTTTAGATTATATATTTTCTCAACTCTAGGTAGCCTGCATATTAATTCCCTGGAAACCCACCCTAAAAGAAAACAAAGTCTTCACAATGTATGCTACTTTTTTGTTTGTTTGTTTTCCCTGTTAATCTAGCAGCTCTGTATATGTGTTCAAAAGGATTACTGATGGTCTTGTTACTGATACAAAACCATGGGGTAACCAAGAATAAAGTGTGTGGATTTCATTCGTAAATAATTATAGCAACTTGCTATTAAACCATTTGCTTAATATAATCCACATGAAAGAGATGATTAATAAATATAACAAACTAATTTAAACACAAAATAATTACAGAGAGAGATTTTAGGAAATAGCAATGCTGTAGATAATTCAGTTTTGGTTCTTACTCAAAATCATGAAGAAAACCATACCTTTATGGTCTTTGTCTTTGCAGTGAAGCTATTGAAACTCCAGAGCTTGGGAAGGAAAGAAAACAGGGATATTAAAAAATAAAAAATAAAAAAAAAATAAATAAAAACATAAAAGCAAAGGAGAAAGAGACATCAAAAGAAAAAAGGGTTGCAGTGCAGAATAATACTTTTGGCACCCCTATGATAAGTTTTACTAACATGATTCATGCATTACAAAATTTAAAAACTAATATTTTTCAAAGTTAATAAATTCAATATAATTTAGATTTAGATTAAATATTTTAGAATTAATCTACTTTCAAAAGAAAATATTGGAACATGTAGAAGTTCAGATAAGATTATGTATGTAATAATGTTCAAAATAAATTTTTAAAAATATGGTTCATGCTTTGGTATGCCTACTGAGAGACATAGTGAAGACTAAAATTCTGTCATAATGAGAGCAATTTGATTCAGGAGTCGAACTGGATAGTTGCCTCTGTAGTACTGTTTTTGAACTACTTTAGCTATTCCCTAATTCACTTATGTATTGAAAAACAAGTAATATTATCCATAACAATATTTCTGAGTTATAAAAAATATAATAATTCAAATGATATTTCCAATTGTTGAGCTTATAAAAACTGGAAGAGACCATTTATTTAATAAAGTTACAGGTCTAGGGTTTTTTTCTTCTCCTTGTTATTTTGAAAGCATTATTTTTTTTTTTTTAATAAAATTAACTTCTGTACTTTTCTATTTTCAAAGTCATAATTGCAGAACAATAAAATAACATTAAAATGTAACATTCAGAAATGATAGATGTTTTTCTAATTTATTTAAAACCATGCACCTATTTAAATAACTATTTATTTATTTATTGAACATGTGGACTTACTCTACATCTTTGAGCCCAACAGAAATAATAAAACCTTCAGCCTGAATAACCATTCTTTAGTAAGGGCTTCAGATGATAGATTTTTGAGGACTGTAATTATTTTGCTTTCCACAGCTTCTCTGGGCAGCCTGTTCCAGTGCCTCACCACCCTCACAGAAGGAATTTCTTCCTAATATCTAATCTGAATCTACCCTCTTTTAGTTTAACGCCGTTACCCTTTCTGTCTACACTAAACTTCCTGATAAAGAGTCCCACTCAAGCTTTCTTGTAGGCCATGTTTACATATTGGAAGGCCACTATAAGTTCTCCCTGGAGCCTTCTCATTCCCAGCTCTCCCAGATTCTCTTCATGGAAGAGATGTTCCAGCCCTATGATCATCCTTGTGGCCCTCCTCTAGACTTGCTGTAACAGGTACATGTTCTTCTTATGTTGGGGGCCCCAGAGCTGAATGCAGTACTCCTTGTGGGGTCTCACAAGAGGGGAAGAATCATCTTCCTTGACCTGCTGGCCACACCTCTTTTAGAAACATTGAATCATTTAGGTTGGAAAAGACCTCTAATTCCAACTGATAACCTAGTACTTCCAAACCTACCATTAAACCATGAACCTAAGAACCCAGCCAATGCCTTACCGAGTGGTCCATTCATCAAATCCACATCTCTCCATTTTAGCAAGCATTCACAAACATGAACATGATGAAGAAATGGAAACATAAAAATAAAACTGAATAGGATTTTTTCTGCCTATGTGGACATGATTACTGTACTTGGTAACATATAGCATATGTTATATAGTAAGCAACCTTTTGTATCACTGTCACCTGAAAGAAGTATTGTTACAGGCTCAGAAGACCTTACATTAGTATTTTACCGCATAAAAGAGGCAATATATATACATATTTTTCACATCACTGCCATAACTTTTCATTAATGCCACAGTTATCACTTCAGGGACAAGCTAATTACTTCCTCCTTTATCTTATTTTTTACCCTTTTGTGATAAAATGCTAATCTTAAAGGCTTTACAAGAAATTATGAAGGCAAAAGACTTTGATAAATTCATACTTACTCATGATTTTGTGTGCCCAAGTATAAATGCACTAGTCAGTCTGTAACAACAAAGACAAGACAGACTGGTGTGCAACTTTTCTAAGCCCTGGTGGATTTGGACATCTGGATGTTCTTATTTTCACTGTGCCTAAAAGCCATCACATAAAAGAGATAAAGACTGTCTCCATTTTGGCCTTAAGCATCACATCATTGACAAAAGTTTGTTCAATTAGTTTATGCTGTGGAACAGAATTTCACTATATTTCCTAAATGTGCAAGAAAAAAAGACAATTTAACTTGCCATAAATCTCAAGCTGATATCTCTTAGAGCTTCTAAGTTCATAAGTAGCTAAAAACTGCCCTGTTGTGCTATGCCCTAAAGCAACACAGCAGTGTTGAAACTGCTGTATCATTAACCTCCTGCTAAACCTGAAATGTCAGGAAGGAATATTGCTAAACTTTAAAGGCTTTTTGACTTGGTAGATATGGATAGTTCTAGTTTTTCTAGAATACAAGTCGATTGCACTAAAAATGGACAATAGATACCTGGTTTGCATTTAAAAGCCAGGATTTTGCCATGAGGAAATTTTAATTTTGTCTATGTTTTCAGCCTGGGTTAGCAGAATCTAATAATATGTGAAACTACTTCTGTGCTCTACAATTTTTAAAGTGAGGTTTGTTTGTAAGCAATTGCTTTTTGCTAATGAGCTTTCTTCTCCTCTGTGCAGAGAACATATAAATGTGACAAACAGAAGCAATTGTGTGTAGTAGTTTCAATCTGAGAATTCTGTTTAACTTATTTAATTCTTGATCCTCAAGAACTATCTCTGGCTATCATGCAAAAATAATTTTGAGATAGCATAGACAAACTTGATGAGAGAATAAAGAAAAGTTCAGAAATGAAAATGCCCTCCATGAAGCTCTGCCTAGCTGGGCAAATATTAGTTGTCACATATTAATTTTGCACATATGCGTCAGAAAATAGAGAATATGAATTTCAGTATTTTAATTACTTGTGGTCAAATTTACATTGCCATAGGCAAGAAAATTGACTGTTTTTTTTTTTTATTATTATTTTTATTTATTTATTTATTTATTTTTCTGGAGTATAGGAACTCTTTGAACAGGGCGTCACATAGTCACATATATTGTTCTCAGATCTGCCTTTTATGAATTTTATTGCTCATGTTCTAACAAATTTGTTACGAGCTGCTCAAGTTTAACACAAACTCACCTTCTCTGGACAGGGTTAAGTGTAAGGATTTGAGAAGGATGGTTAAGAAAATAAATGAAAGCCTGTATGTACATTTTACCAGCATAAAGCTTCATTTTCCTTCTTCTCAAAGGATACTAGCATAAACAGTATCTTCCTTAATATCCAAAAGCTGCCTACTGTGGAAATGAACAACCCAGTAGTCAAATTACGGATGAAGAGAAGGTATCAACATCAAAGGAACGGATGGAAGTACTCATCGCTCTTTAGCGCTCTGCAGAATATGTGGAAAACCTTCCATTCTCCCAGCACTACTTTCAAGCCCAAAATGTAACAGACGAGAATGGAGATTTAGTTTGGGAGAAATAAGAATATCTTTCCATCTAGGCTGTCTTTAAATACTTATTCGCCTTTCTGGACTCTGTTTTCCTTTGCAGTTATTCTACTTCATTGTGTGCCATTGGTGAAGAACACCAGAGTTACCTCTGAATGGTGCCAGTTCCATCTGTCAGAGTTTACTTCCCTCTGATTAGCAATATAAGAAGTTGAAAATACAATTTCAGAGGGATCTGTCCACTTTGGGTTCCGGAAGGGTGGGGGTGGCAGTGGCTTTATTACTTTCATACTGGGCTGACAGTGCCTTCAAAATCCTGTCAGGATGTTAACTAGATATCCCAGAGTTAGTGCAGTGACATATGACATAAATCTGATTATAATCCAGCTTTGGTATGGCTGTAATATCCAAGTATTATATTTAAAGTAAAAAGTGGTAGGAAAGAGCTATTTCAAATTCACTATCACCTCAAAATAGAGTATTGCAATTTAGAAGGTATTCAAAGCCTTGCTAAAAATAGCAATTCCTTGCCAAGGATTATAGAGTCTGCTTCATTTAGCTAGTTCATTTCCAGTTAATCTCCCCTTGCCTCATTGCTCCTCAAAGAAAAATAAAGAGCTTCTTGCTTTAAAATCTGAATTACCTTCTGTTCTAAAACCTGAAATTTACTGTCTTTTCCTGTTAGAAAGCTCCGTATCAGAGCCTCACTGGACATGAGTGGTACAATTTTACAAGAAGTAAACCGCTCAGCAAAATATATGTTTATTCTGCAATGTAATAGCAAGAACTGTTGATGCCTGATGACTTCTGAAGTTTAAAGGAGAGTCCCCAGTGAGTTCAGATGGCCTTTAAGATTTTATATTAATCTGCATTTTGGAACCGAGTACCTGAGACCTGCCCCACAGTGTGAGCAGAAGCAGACCAGAGCTTTAACATTAAGACTTTACTTACTAGAGGAAATTTAGGCCTCATTAACTTCTGCAGATAGTCAGAAGCAAAGCAGCAGCTCCAACAACATAAGCTGCAGGTGTGAGATTTAAACAGAAGGAACATTGACCGTTCAGTGGGCACTTTGCTGTCCTGCATATTCACCTGTCCTAGGGCTAGGCGCTGTCTAGAAGCTAGTGCCCTTCTGAGAAGAGTGATTTAGATTTTGTAAATTGCCAAAAAATTAATAATATTCCACATATTTTTAAAAGCATACCATTATATTAAACCTTAAACACAGTTTCAAGAGTTGCACTAAGTGACCCTAAATATCCTTTACAGGGTTCCAAAATATTATGAAATTAAATCTAGGTGGGATGTGTACAGGACTGGGAGTGCCAGTGTCAGTGAGAACAGCAGTCTAACTAAGACTTAGTGAGATAATCCCCTCACTAATGTCAGCTGATTTCTTGGAATGGAGGACAGGTAAAGTTAAAGGAGTTTGTCAACGTACTGCTATTCAACTTTAGTCATAGTCTGCCTATTGGAAACTTTATTATGTAAAAATCAGTCAACAATACACTTGATAGGTCAGGTAAGAAGACAAAGTTTCTTTACATGTGCAGCATATGTCTTACAAGCTTATGTTCGGATTCTAGCATATTTTTTGCTCAGAGGCTTTTTGGATGTTCTTCAGTTACGTGTTGGAAACTTTTGTGATGCTCTGAAAGAGAAATGGAAGGGGGTTGTACATCACCTGAGGGCACAATTTAATGTGAAAATACATCTGCTATATTTGCTTCAGGTTTTTGAAACAACTACATATTACCTTTTGCGGCAAAGAGATTCTGAGCCTGTATTCCTTAGTTCTAGCAGAAAATATAATATCTGCAAACCTTTCTAGTAAATAGGATGGATATCAAGCTAGCCACTGCACTGTATCAATTTACCGTTTATGAAATCCATCTCTATTTTTCATCGGTTATCCTCTGTTTCCTAAAATACTCTCTTTACTTCCAGGATGTGATAATAGGTATATGCCCCAATCTTTCTTTGTAGGTTGAAGTACACCGTTAAAACTGTTGTCAGGTCAGAATTATTTTGTTGACTAAATCGATTTAAATGACCTTTCGCTCTTAATTTCAAATTTCATTTTCAATTTCAGTATTTCTTCTTGTTCCACATAGATTATCCAGTTTTAAAGATGTCTTTATGTGCCATATTGAGATCACTGCTACTAGCTCCTCTGTGATTTTTTTAAAAGAGAAAAAATAAATCTCAAGTCAGACAAGTGAATCACAATCACTGTTCATAAATAACTTACAAAATGCAAAAGTGATGGACACCTGACTTTTTCTTCCTGTCTCAGACACAATTAGTTCCTGTGAAAATGAGCTAAATTGTAAGAGCATTTATAATGTAACGCTGAGACATTAAGAATGCAATTCTTTTATATTTTACCTTTCAGTGACAGGCAGGTATCTGTTCTGCCTCCCAAAAGACCATGCAAAAGAGATGGCAAACAAAAAAACATCTTATTGGACACATTGTTCTGGCTGACTGAATTACAATTACAGTTTCCTGTGAGAAAAATAGGACCTATATTTAAAAGGTCTTAATTACCATCTGCTGAACAATGTATTTCTTAAATTTGACAGATCTGTGGAGCTTCCTTTCTTTTTGGCGGGTGTTTACATTCTGTATTAGTCTTAGTAAATGCCTCTGTTCTCTAAACTGTTTCACATTAATGCAATTTTAAAACAAACCCTCGGACATAACTAGAACAAGTGAGAAAGAGAGCTGCTTCAGCTACTGGTGGTTAGGTACAACCTAAGGGCAAAGAAATTACCTTCCTTCTATTGCAAAGGCAAGAGATAAACAGTGTGCCTTGATGCTTTTCATTAATTCCCCTTGAGAGTGCCTTAGAAGTATTTTGTGTGAAGAGATACAATTTATCTGCAGTGCAGATTGACTAAACAAGTTGAAAAACACAGGTGAAAAAAAGTAGAAAAACAAGCAAACAGCAACTTAGACCATTTGCTTTAACTCCTGTATGTCAAACACATAAAGCAGAAAGGCTGAATAAATTAGTTCTCTGTCATGGTGCGGCTGTGCTTGGAATGATAGGAAGCCCCCTGTGACTACCCAAAACACAGCCAGTAAGCCTCTGGTGAAATAGGAGCATGAGTAGATCTGCCTGCCTCATAATTGTAGTGGAGTTTGTGTGTGCAAGGGATCGAATGCAGCAGTTAGATTCTCTGCATCTTCAGCCTTCTCTATACCCCCACGTTTCTCTATTGAGAAGAGAAACACTGTGAAAATGGAGATTCCTCTTGCATGACAAAAGTTCTCCTGTGGAAATCACTATCCGGTTTAAGTTCATTTCTCACTGTTTGCATACTACACAGTGCTTCGGCAGATAAGGAAATGCCGCCAACACGTTCTCTAACTATTGTGCCAGCCAGTCTGCTAAGCACTAGGACTGCCAGATTTTTAACATGAATCCCACATTTTTTGTAGTTTGTATTTTCTTTTTACTTTAAAGGGAGTCAAGTCAAAAAGCAGTAGATCTGCCTGACTGTAAAAAATAAAAATAAATAAAATAAAATAACTTACGCATTACTATTTTTATTTCATCTTGCTTGATATAATGGAGGGAACCTAACAGACCTGTATGCGAAGTCATGTTGCAAGACCTTTTGTGTGTACCAGACAATCCCCTGCATCCTATGCGAAGAATCATAGAATCAGAGAATTTTTAGGCTTGGAAAAACCCTGCAAGATCATCTGGTCCAAACATACTACCAATATCATCCACTAAACTATGTCCCTAAACACCACGTCCAACCCCTCCTTAAACATCTCCCTGGGCAGGTGGTGCCTCCACCACCTCCCTGGGCAACCCATTCCAATGCCTGACTGCTCTTTCTGAGAAGAAATATCTCCTAATTTCCAACCTGAACCTCTCCAGCACAACTTGAGGCCATTCCGTCTTGTGCTAAATGATGGAATATCCTATTGATATCCTATTGTCTTATATAATGTAATTATCTGAATAATAAGTATCTAAAGCTCTAGTCTAGCAGACCTGTTAAAAGAATAAAGGAAACACTGAAAAGCTTGTTGGTTGCTTGTATTTTTAAAGAGTTTTATCTCATGCTGCTGGGAAGCATATAAGTATACAAGGAAAAAAAAGCTAGCAGAAGTTTGTCAAGCAGAGAACATTGGAGTTTATGCTTCTCTTCTGACACACAGTCTAAGTGGATGAAGGCAATGCAGCGTATCTGAACAAAACCCATCTTACTATACAGCACAGACAATTCATGGAAACAGCAACAAACTGCTGCCTAGTTATCAGTACAGAATAATGGAGTACATTTCAGGCACACTCATGGCAGTGAATGTACTGATACAAGGACTCAATATGAAAACAAGACTAATTCATGTATTCAGTAATGACCTACAGGATGAAGTTAATTGAACAATAATTAAATTTGGTAATGAGAAAAAGACAAAGGTACAGCAAATATAAAAGGTTCAGTGTGCACACGGTCTTATTTTTCTCATCTTGTTCTAATCTATGTGCTAGATAAAGGTTAAATACAAGCTGCCTATGACGTTTCTTTTTCCTTGTAATCTTCCTTTCTGTCTATAAAACAATCAGTGCAAGCTATACCAGATCTCTGATGCCAGAGAAAAATCTGTAAAGAAGAAATTTCAGGAGTGTGATTTTGCATTCAACTTCATAACATTACAAGATTTTAAAGTTATTTTCTGCTCTTCTGACTTCTAATAATTTAAGTAATCCAAATCCTAATACATTCCACTCTCTCAAAACCATAAATATTTTTTTACTTACCTTTTTGTCCTTGCTAAATAATAATTAAAAACAATAAAAAGAAAGAGAATTTATCAAAGCTGCTCCAGACAAAGAATCCTGGTAGCAAATTGGACCTCATTTTTGCTTAGCTTTTTTTATTATTATTATTTGTTGTTGTTGTTGTTGAATTTAAGAGAGAGAAAGAGAAACTAACAGAGTTTCTACCCATTTTGTTTGGGACAGTTGTAGGCATAACTTAAGAGCAAAGCTTGGAAGACAGTTAATTAAAAGTCAAAGCAAAGCCATGAGAGAAAATATTCTCATTAAACAATATAAGAATATATATACATATTTGATAGCTTTTGCTGCCTGCTTCTTGAAAGTTTAGCTTTAAAAGGGGGAACTGAACCAATAAAGATATTAGAACAATGTTTATGAAATTTGCATTGACAGTCTTTATGAGACCTTGCATTTGGAACAATAAGAGTGAATAATTTTTATGAAATGAATCTGAGCCAATTTGGTTATATCACTGAAATTATTTCATATTACAGAAATGTCTGCTAGAGTCTCCTTGTTTGATGAAGATACTGTCAACTCTCTTGTCAGGTCCAAGAGCAGAAAAGAGTGCCTGCTGAAAATGGAATGCAACAGTGGTTTCCCTGCTCTAAAAGAATTCTCTACATGTAACTACCTCAACTCAGCTTAAAAAAGTCACTCCTACAGAAAATAATAATAATAATAATAATTTTAAAAAGTAGTGTTCTCAAGGTAATTCATATTAGAGCATATCATAGGTTAAAGAGAAATTCAGGGCCTTCTTCACCTAGCTGAACTCAAATAAGTTTCTCAAATTTTCCATTAATTACATTTTGTACTTTCTTGCAGATCAATTGCTGGGGTACATTATGAAAATAGAATAAACTTCATATCCACACATTATCAGAAAATGCTCATCCATTAGTAATGGCTGTTTTTCCAATGACAACTTTGTTACAAAGTGGTATTTAAGTATATAATGAAAACTACCAGACAGAGAAAAGTCAAATTTTTTCACATCTTCAAGGAAACACCCTTTAGGGGATAGAAAGAGAACAGGCTGTAAATAGTTTATTACTTGATATTTCTGTATAAAGCAAAGGAGTACTGACGCTGACAAGTAGGCATGCAGACAGAAGTACATACAGCCTGCTGTATGTAGCCCAGCAGTTTTTCCATTTGGAGATATTATGCTTTAGAAATATTGATGTGCAAGGAAGAGAGGTCAGTATATAACCTACTGCTTACAAAATGCAGCTGGACTGAGTAGAACAAGATATTGTCCTCTGAATTTTTCATTTCCTGGAAAACAAATAAACCAGCATTAAGTACTGAATTTATAGTAAATAGAAAAAGTCAGACACTTATGAAAAACCCTAAGTATGAAGATAATTGAATTTAATTCTTATCAAAGTCTTCTTATCAAAGTGGGGCTGTGTGTAATTTCTCTTTTTTTTATATATATACAGGTATATCAATTTGTGGCATAATACAGATATTTTAAAAATATTTCTTATGTTACTAACGAGTTAGAGCTGAGAGAGTTTTCATACCTGTTGTGTTTAGTCAAGTACAGCTGCTATCCTAATTGCTGTGCTCAAGTTAATAGTGGCAGCTGGAGTATCTGTTATATGAACTGTTTATCATGACAGCTGTTGATGAGAAATTTATAACAAATGTTTCAATCTTAGCAAAATACACAGGCTACCTACATTATGACTCACATGGAGGCTACTGGGATTCCTTTGCCGTTGTGTATTTTGATAGAGGGTTTCATTGGTGGTGTAGCAGCTGTACCTGTGGCTGCTGGCACCTCTTACTGAGCTCTACTGCCTTCCGCTGCTGTAGAGCTGCACTCCAACTTCAGGATGTCTGCATGCAGGTGATCTCTGAGGGAACTGCAAAGGCATAATGCTTGCATGCCTTGCATGTTTTATTGATCTTAATAAGTGTCATTGTAATGTAACTTCTACCGTTTGATATGGGCTGAAGTTCTGCACTCTTCTGGGGCCAGATGGTTTGCAACTATGCAATGCTGATTATGGCAGGAGCACTTACAGCACATTTTTCTTAAAATATTAAGTGAAGTGGAAAATATTATAATTGCTTGAAAATGGGTTTTTGGCTTGTGTTCTTTCAGAGTGGTAACAACTGTGTGGATAGAAAAAGTCCTTTCAGCATTCATCAAAAATACTATCCTTCTCTTTCTGGGAGGACAGTTCCCTGTGTCCACATGTCAATACTTCTGTAGCTCAGTTCTTGAAAAGCTGCTGTTGCTGGGTTACGCATAGCTACAGGTTGAGCTCTTGCAAGGGAAAATTCATTACAGTAAATTACCTTACAAGAAATTGACTCAGATAAGATATGTATCTTGATTGTGTAATACATTTGCAATGTATCAGGGGGGAAAAATGTTGTTTTTCCTGTGTGATTTTTTTTTTTTTTTTTCCATTTTCAAATGCCTGGTTAATTATCTTGAAGGAACTTAGCAGAGGTGCTGTTGTAATTAGTTCCCCTGTAAACTTCTGAAAAAATGTTGCCACTGTTTTGACTACTTCTAAGAAAATCAATCTAGAGCTATCTAGAGCTTCACAGATAACCCCAACTCCCCATGTTTCCCCATGTGTTTTTTGTTTGTTTGTTTGTTTTTTGTTTTTGCTCTAAAATAGCTCAAATGACCTAAACTTTTCTACTTTTTTTTTTTTTTTTTTTTTAAACTATCACCAATTAAAGATTGCCCTACTCAATATGCAAAACCCCTCAAATTTATTATGGTTACTTCCTGGGAATAAGGATCGATATTTTTGTATCCCAGGACTTGCACATTTTCTATTCTCTTAGATTTTTAAGATTCTAATCTTAAAAATCTCTTAGATTTTTAAGATTAATGTCTCATCTAAATGTCTCATACTAAGAATATGGTTTTAACCTTGAGATCACTGTATCCAAAGCAGTTGTTGTCACTGTATTTTATGTAAGTATAGAATCTGCATTTATGGATACAGCCCATGGTGCAAACTGTCACATCTCTACAATGATAAGCAGCATTGATTCAAACTGACTCTGATTACTTTCACACAACAAACTCAGAGAAAATAAATACCAAATTAAGTTCATTACTAACAAATATCTGATTCACTTCAACGAGATCAGGATTCAGCCCCAGACACACACACAGATGACCTTTCATATAGTTCAACATTGAACTTCTCAACTTTTTGATCCCTTCCTAAATATTCATTCTTAGCCAAATAACAAAATTGTTTGAGAATTTCTTAAAAAGGAAAGGCTTTTTCCTTTTTACACATCAAAAATCTGTTCTTTTACTTGTGGTAACACCCTATCAGAGGTATTCAGAAATGCAGAGTTAAAGATAAAAAATAGTGTTTGACTGTGGTGCCAATAATCATCATTTAATTGTATTTGTATGTACAGTATGCAGTGCCAGCATACAAAACACAACTCTGAATATTCTAAAAAGACAACTAGGCTTAAAAGAACTGCTATCAGAATTATTTGGAACTCTATTGAAAAGGGAAAGGGAAAAGGAAAGGGAAAGGAAAAGGAAAAGGGAAGGAGAACAGAAACAGGAGTACTAATGACAATTAGAAATTCTTTTGAAACTTACCTTAATGAATACTGAAACCCATAATTCCATAAACATAATGTAATTCCATTACACTGGGCAAGAAGTAATTTAAGACAGATGTGGTGATAAAGCATTTTCCAATGGTGAATATGCTTTTAAATAGAGTATTAAATGACAATGAATATACACTTAAAATACAAACTCATGTTCTTAGTGAAAAAATGTGTATCAATGGCTGCTGCAATCAAGGAAACTAGATTAAAAATAAATAAATAATAGTCCAGCGACAAAAAATTCTGGGCCCCCTCAAATCCTACATTTAGATCATGACAGAGATCCCTATCAAGTAAGTCACTGTGTGAAGGTTTGGCTTTTATTACACAACTGGTGGAAGCATCAATGTAATTTACAGAATGTTGCCTTCCACAGTGGGAACAAACATCTGTATTCAGTCCCTGGTATCTCTGATGCTACTGGGCACAAATTGGACTTTGCCCTTTGGCACTGGCTGTATCACTGCATGGTGCCATGCATCAGTGTCATGTAGGTGGCATAGGATACTGCATCCTCAGCTAATGCCAAAAAGATGAGATCTTGCTTTAAATGTAATCGTGTAATGTTTCATTGACCTACTTCTGAATTGCTTGGCACAAGGTAAGGACCCATTAAAACGAGTTCCGGGCAAACTATTGTCCAATACACTCATCATATGCCTACAGCAGTATAACTAAGCCAATGAGAACATTGTTTTAATAACAGGTACTTGACATTAAGATGGAGATGGTGAAAGAGAGTAAATTTCTATTTTCTGTTCAGCAGGTCGATCAATGTGGGAGATTGTGGCTGTAACAAATGGCATAATGGATGAATATATCAGTCCCATGAACTTATTTTTCTCCTACCATCTACTAAAATTAAACACTCAGGGTTACTTATCCAAACAAAGAAAAAAGTAAAAGTCTGTGGATAATTTCAAAGTACAAATATTCATTCAAAATCTGTTGAAAGTTTAGAAAGCATTAACAGCTTTTATTCATCATCATCACAATAGAAATACTCCTTAAGAATGGAAGAGGCAGATAAATATAGACTTGCATCTACTCCCAGGAGCGGCATCCTTGACAGGCAGCATAGTATGACTGAAGAATATAAAGAAGGAGGTCAAAACACAATTAAATCTAGTCAAAATAATTCAATTGTAAGATGAAACATTTAGTAGTGACAGAAATAAGTTTTCCAACAGGTTGACAGTGTATTAATTACTGTGGACTTGGATATTGACAGACGTGTTACTTAGTACCATCTTGAATTTCAGCTGCTTAGCACAATATTGCATCTGTCAGTGATATTTCAAAATTCCTTTATGTATGCCCTACTAACACTTACTGAGAGCTACAAAAAAAATTCAAGTGGATTAAAAATTCTCTCTGGCAAACCTTAAAATGGTGTCAAAGATGTACGGTCACTGAACAGGGCACACAGTTATATCAAGAAAGATATATTGGCTCAAGATTTTGATATTTTTCTCAGTAACTCAGTGGAAGCCAAATCTCTGTTGCTAAGCTCTGATGATAACACAGTAGGAGATGCTCAACTTGATGACAAGTTGATGTTTGGTAGAAATCACCTCCCTGGAAAAATATTTGCATCCAATGTGACGCACTTGGAATTGTGTTGATGTATCAAATTCATGCATTGAGAAGAAACCAATTCTGAGACCGGCAGTTGAGACTTACTATTTCCAATATGATAAAGAAAAAACAAAGCAGTATTTTACACCTTCCTTTCATAGCTGGAGGAGAGCTTGCTGGGCAGGCCCATGCAAGCACAGCTTGACTAGGAAATCTCTGCTACTGCAAAGCATGCTTAAAACTCCTTTTTGTCCATTCAGCATGCCTTATTTGTGGTACACTTGTGGATCCTCTGCAACCTGCCATCAGAAAATATTTTGCATTGCAGGAGGAAGAGGAACCAGCCACTGAGGCTGGTTCACCCCAGAAAGGAATAAAGTACTGGAACATGTACCACTAATTTCAGTGATTCAACTTAGAAGAGATAAGAAAAAAAAAAAAACAAAAAAAAAAAGGAAAAAAAAAATCACGGGAATGCACAGGTATGTAACAGAATTACCAAGCTCATCTGGACAGTGTGGTCTGGATTCAAACTGGAACTTCATTTCTGGGTTCTGGTTATCTTTCCACTTTTTTTTCTGGTTTTCTAGGGAGAGATTAAGCTTTTTAAAAGCTGTAATGCAAGGAGAAGACTTGATGTCAGGAGCAGCTTGTTGTTTGTACAGTGTACAGGTTTCTGCTGTAATTCTATGTAAGTTACTGAGCGTAGAATAAAATAATTTGACATTAGCCCCTGGCCTGTGATGATAACTCCTATCATCTGTGAAGCTATAAATAAAATGAGATCATCCTATTCAGTTGTTTTCAGCTCATATTCAGTAATGGTATACCTATCCTTAGCAATAAATCACTTAAAAATAATTTTTAAAGAAAAAAATATTCTTCCTTCCTTCCCTCCCTCCCTCGAAAGCAATGTGACTCAAAAAGATCACAGAACCAGCTAGTATATACCTATTAAAGTACAGCTGGAATTCTGAGACCCCAGTTTAACGAGAATTTTGGGGTGGTTCCACTTGTACCACAAAATGGTTGTCAATATCTATGGACGCCTTTCATTTGAAAACAAACAAGTATAGAATAAAGTTTTATGAATAACATGGAGAAAACTGACAAAGATTGAGACTAGAGGACTGATGGACTGATCCATCAATGCCTTATCCACTGTCTTGGCAAAACAGGACGGGCTGGTCTTCAGGCCAAAACTGTTAGGGGCCTCCAGAGTTGCCATGGCTGTTCAGGACTCTGGAATCTGTGAGAAACAAAGTTGTGTTTTTGCAGTAGAGAACTCCTTTTCTGTATTCCAAGGTAGCTGTGCAGTCATAATGAGGAGACATGCTAAGTAGGTAAGAGGACAGTAGGAGGCCTCACTGTCCCAAAATAAGGTAGAAGCTTGAGAAAAACAGGGTGAGCAGTGGGAGAACACTAAAACAAAGATCACAGCTTCTCAAAACATCAGAAATGAGAAATTGAAGGGCTGAAAAAAAGAAAAATTGTACCTATATGGTACAGAGGAACGTCGAGTAGCTTGTGAACCTGTAGGACTCAGCCAATGAGGAAACAGGGGAGGTGATCAGGCGTTGGGAAATAGGGAATTTATGGAAATTTCATGGAGGAATTTAGGAAATTATGATTTGTTTACTAAAATGCACTCCTGATTGACAGGACGCCCGCCACTGCAATCGCGAATAAAATGAGCTTCACAGAAGGTCCTGTCTGAAGAAAATGATGTGAGATTTTTCTCAGCCCCCTGCTCTGCTGTGGGGTGCCGACCTTCCTGGGCTGCTCCTGTGTGGGTTTCTCCACGGGCAGCACAAAACGGGCTCTTTGGGAGCTGCTCTGCTGTGGGGTCCCTCTCGTGGGGTGCCGACCTTCCTGGGCTGGTCCTGTGGGGCTGCGGCGTGGAGATCTGCTCGGCTGCAGTACACCACGGGCTGCCCGCGGCAAAGGCGGGGCAGTGGTGGCCACTGTGACCTCAGCGAGACAGCTGCCCAAATTTGGCCACCCATTGCCCACTCCATCGCAGAGGCTTGCTGAGGTCACAATGGCCACCGCTGCCCCGCCCTTGCTGCGGGCCCTATAAAAGGGGACCCCTGCCGCTGGCCCACCATTCGCTGAGCTTCTAGGCACTCTGACAGCCGGCTTGTGCGGCAGGAAGAAGTCCAGGAGCAGCAAGGCGAGCGGCAGACCTCCTCGGTGTGAGCGGACAGCCATGCAGCCCAAGCAAGCACCGAGCAGGAATGCACCTGAGAAGGAGACGGGTCATGGGCGGAGGGGCACACAAGACACCAGTGCCCACGGGAGCTCTGGCACCCAGCCCAATGACACGTATAAGCGGTACCACTGGTACCGGTACCACTGGCACCGCAACGATGCGGAGAACAGGCCGGCCCCGCAAACTCGCAGCGACAGGGGGCCTGGGCCTGACCACGGTCGCAACGGCGGCGGGAAGCGAGGGCGGCGGGAACATCAGCCAGACCGCCGCATGGATCAGAGGCGTGCCCATAGCACGCAGCACAGCGGGGGACCCTGGCACGGCCAGAAAGCAGATGGCGGCAGCGGACCCACCGATGGGAATCAACCGCACAGCAGCACGGGCAGTAGGCGTGAAAGTGGACGACGCCGTGCTTCGACACCCCGGCCGGAAAAGGTTCCGGACCAAAGGCGTCCCGTGCAGCCAGGCCCCAGCAGGGACCACCGGCATCATCATCGGCAACTCCAAGCCATGCGCAGTCCTTCCCCAAAACCACCACACAGCGACTCGCGGCGTGGGCCTGACAATTCGCGCAACGGTCACGTGGGGCGAAGGCAGGAGCATCGTCCGGACAGCCACAGGGAGCAGAGGCGTGCCCATAGCCCACAGCACAGTGTGGGACCCAGGCATGGAAATCAACCAGACAACGGCATGGGACCTAGCTGTGGAAGGGAACGACGTCGAGCTTCGGCATCCCGGCCAGAAAAGGCTCCAGACCAAAGGCATCCCGTGAGGCCAGGCCCCAGCAGGGACCACCACCTTGGTCATCGGACACTCCAAGCCGTGCGCAGCCCTTCCCCAAAACGACACAGCGACTCGCGGCATGGGCCTCACAATTCGCGCACCGATGGCGTGGGGCAGAAGCATCATCCAGGCAGCCGCAGGGAGAAGAGGCGCGCCCATAGTCCGCAAGACGATGCGGGGCCCAGCCATGGCCAGAAAACAAAGGGCAGCGTCAGACCCAAGCGTGCAAAACAATCCGACAGCAGCATGGGACTGAGACAGTCAACAGGACGAGCCCCTGGTGCACCACCCTGGCCTGAGAACATGCCTAGTGGACGGCATCCCGTCTGGGCAGTCCCGAGCAAGGACTGGCTTTGCCTTTGGCCGAACACCGTGGAGCCAATGGAGCTCGATGCACCAGAAGACGTGGAGGAACCCATGGAACTGGATCCACCGCCACCAGAACACAGCTGGGACTCCCGCCACATGTCTTTGCTCTCGGCCATCAGAGAGCGCCAACGGCGTCGCAGGACTGCCCGGCCGGCTCCCTACTCGTTGGCGCGCAGGCTCCATCCCAAGCATTAGCTTGGAGCCGCCAAACACCAAGGACATCCCGCAGGCTTACCAGCAATAAACAATCTGTTGCCGATTCTCAGGGGTTGTGTGAGTGCTTCTCTTTGGGAGGGGCAGCGGGGGTAATGGGCTAAAGTTGCGCCAGGGGAGCTTTAGGCTGGATATTAGGAAGAACTTCTTTACCAAAAGGGTGGTTAGGCATTGGAATGGGCTGCCCAGGGAAGTGGTTGAGTCACCATCCCTGGAGGTCTTGAAAAGACATTTAGATGTAGAGCTTAGTGATATGGTTTAGTGGAGGACTTACTTGTTAGTGTTAGGTCAGAGGTTGGACTTAGGTGATCTTGGAGGTCTCTTCCAACCTAGGTGATTCTGTGATTCTCCTGAAGACCCACCAAGTCAAGCTCAACGGGACAAATTTTGTACTCTAACCAGTGAAAAGCTCAGCCCACTCTAAGGCAGTAGAGGGCAACCTAAGTCTTCTTGAAAAGACTTTTTTTTTTGTCTGTTTCTAATAGCGTGTGGCCACCAGAAACAGAAAAAGACTGAAGTGGTTAACAAAATATACTCGGAGAACAGGAAAATTGGGAATGCCCCAACTGTTTCACCTACTAGAAAGGGAAGCATCGGATTGTGACTGGAAAGCTTGTTGGTTCCCAAAGCTATGCACCACTAAAACCATTCACATCATAGATCAAATCCAACAAGTTCTTTTAACTACTTCTGAAAAGGACTGTCAAAGGAGGCACTCTTTCAGCAAGTTCTTTTAATGGGTTGCACAAGCTCAAAACAAAGTCAGCAGGTTTGTGGGTTTTTTTAAACATCTCACTTCACTCACTTTCCCATCCGGCAGCCCTTGTGCGAGAGGTGGCGTCCCGTCTGCACAGAGCCCTGAGGAAGAGCACAAGAGAGGACCCCGCTTCCTTCGGGCTGCTGCGCTGGGCTGACAGGAGGAGTCCCCGAGGGCCACCATGCACCTCTAACATTTGTGCAAACAGACTGAGGGGTGGAAATAGGAGTGTGTAAGCGATGATAGGTGGCTAATTTCTTATACTAGGAGTGAGTTTCTAGCGTTGAGTCATCGGTAACGACAGACGTGGAGAAGGCTGAGTTACTTCAGTCCTGGGCCTCTTCTGTCCCAGCCCAGGCAGCAGTAACCTGCCTTCCAGGCACAGATCCCCAAGGTACAGTGCCTGTGTTTCCCTTCGGGCACAGAGCTGCCTTGGACATAGCAAAGAAGCCATCCCGTTCTTCTCCACCCCAGTACCATGACCAATGTCTGGGTTGTCAAGCATTTATGTGGCTGACCCTAAATGAATGAATGAATGAGCAGGTATGTACAAGAAAAGCTTTCTTGCCACCAAAGCAAAAAGTTGTGAAGACTGAAAAACAGTAATATACTCTGCTATATCTTTTTTGCATACAGTATCAGAGTACTAAATACACTCACAAAATAAACATTTATACACTCTGTAAGATAAGATGATACCTTCACTATGCAAATGGTATCTATTATAGTTTCACATTTATTTCCACAAGACTTAACAACCAAACAAACTACTTCTAACTTAAGAAAAACTAAAGGGTTTTTCACAAGTACAGTATCACTGCCTTGGGTGCGGGTGCCTTAGCACTGGCAGGGGCCTGCGGGACTGCTGCGTGTGGAAGACTGGGGCTGCTCCGTGCCAAGACCGCCAGTTCCAGACGGTTCCAGAGACCTCACCGCAGGGCACAGCCGGGCCTGCAGCCGAGATGGTGGTGCCTTGGGGAAACGGCTTTAAGAAAGGGTGAAAATAGTGCATGTGGGAGAGAGGAGTGAGGAACAAGTGTGAGAGAAGCAGCCCTGCAGCCCCCAGGTGGGTGCAGCAGGAGGGCAGGAGGTGCTCCAGGCAGGCAGCAGCAGTTCCCCTGCAGGGAGAGGCCCCTGCTGGAGCAGGCTGTCCCCCTGCAGCCCATGGGTCCCACATGGAGCAGATCTCCACGCTGCAGCCCGTGGAGGAGCCCCCGCTGGAGCAGGTGGATGTGGCCTGGAGGAGGCTGCGGGCCATGGAGAGCCCCCGCAGGAGCAGGCCCCGGGCCGGAGCTGCAGCCCGTGGAGAGGAGCCCATGGAGCAATTTATGAAGGTTGGCACCCCATGGGAGGGACCCAATGGGGGAGGGAGCAGGGGAAGAGTATGATGATGAAGGAGTGGCAGAGGGGAGCTGTGATGGACGTACAACGACCACATCCCTCTGCACTGCTCTGGGAGGAGGAGGTAGAGGAGTCAGGATTGCAGGAGTTAAGTTAAGCCTCAGATGAAGACGTTTGTGAAGATATTTTTAGTTTTGTCTTTGTTTCCCACCATCTTGCTCTATTTTTTAATTTGACAATAAATAATTTTCCCCCATGTCTGTTTAGCTCATGACATTAATTGGTGAGTGATCTCCTTGTGCTCATCTTGACCCACAGGCTTTTCATCTTATTTCTTCCACCTGACTTAGTGAGGAGGAGGAGGAGTAAGAGAGTGGGTGGGCACCTGGCAGCTGGCCAAGGTCAACCCACCACAATTACTCTCCCAGTCTTTTCTAGAGTCATTTTTTTCAAAGAGCTTTAGCCTCTCTGAATATGCTGCCTCCAACTTTTACTTGACCCTGAGAAGCTGTGAAGCAAGTAACATGATAAAGGCAATGTCCTAATAGTACCAGCACCCTCTATCAACATGGGGTGCAGGGCGAGATGGCTTGTGGTCACAAGTGCTATTTTGAGATCTTGTGAACAATATATTGCTTGAGAACAAAAAGCTAGGAAATACTACTAAAATATTGTAAAAGTAATAAATAAATAAATGTAGTTATGACTTTAAAATGCTGTTAAACTGAATGTAGTAGAGATGAGAAAAGAGGATGGGTTTATAGTTTTCTATCTATATACTAATTAAGACTCAAATTTCATATATTCTGGAGCTTTTCATGCTGATAGATCACAAGTTGTATGTCAAGAAATAATATAAAACTGTCTGAAGACTCAAAATAAATCTCTTCAAACTGGAAACTGTTCCCTTTTCATCTTCAAAGTTGAAAACTATTTCACACACTTTGCATCATGAAGTCTTCAGAACATTTAATCCTAATGAAGTTGAATCGTTTCAGACATTTGAAGACACTTCAGAGTTTTAGGATTTGTCTCAGAGATACTGTTACTCAGGGAAGCACAACAGTCCTGAACACTTCCCCCACCTCCCTTCTCCACTGTGAGGTTCTAATATTAAGATGTGGAACTAAATTCATTCCCAGCCCCCATTATAGGGGAAATGAGGTAAGTAAGACCATAGGAAATGGATGGCAATTTTGTATTCTAATTCTGCCACAGCTTTCCTATGTGACTATAGGCTGTCTTACCCTGTCTGTGCCTTATATTCCTGTTCTGTGTATGTAGATAACAGTTTTTTGTTTGTTTGTTTTTTAAGACACGCTGTGTACAGCTCTCTTAGTAAACAGGGAAAAGGCTCACATTATTCTTTTTTCCCCCTGAACTTTTGCTATTTCAATGTTGGCTAAGATTTTCTTTCCAAGACAGCAGAAAACCGCTCTGCCTTTCTTTCACTCATGGCTGTGACTGCTAATACTAACATTAAGGCTCTTCCTTAAGGAAAGCTGTTTGAAAACTGTGGACTACATGAAAGAGAAAAGGAGGCTTATCTCTTCAATTAAATTCCACATAGATAAGTATTAGGTAACCATTTCTGCAGAATACATTTTCCAGTTCATCTATACTCTTCCCAAAAGTGCCCCGTTGATGCATATGAAAATTCTTAACAATTAATTATGAAAACTCTGGTATCTTAAGAACAGGAAAATCAAATGACCAGCAAACAAGTGATCTGAACAGTTGATTTGGATGGAAACATTAAAATGCATTTGCTGATAAGAGATCCAAGTTTCATGGCTTAACAGCTTTCTGTTGGACTGGTGTGCCTGTAAACGGTCTGCCAGCTGAAATGGGCATCAGGAAACTGAAGTAGTTGTATTTCATTGTTCTACAACATCCAGATCAAAGCTTTAATTTGCAGCATCTGTTTTTAATTATATTAAAACAACTTGAGAGAAAGCACTTTTTAGTATCTTAAAAATATACTTCCTCTGGGGAAAAAAAAAATGCTTTGAATGTTATTTCCTCATGCCTTATGGAGGAAAGAATGCTTTGTGCATGCTCTATGACTGCATCTGAGGACTTTAAGAGTTGTAGGACTAATTGACATTTCCTTTCACCAGCACAGATTACCACAGGAGAAGGGCTACCTAGCAGTCAACTCTTTATCAATCATCCCCCAACTTCGCTATACTATGGATCCGACAAGCTACTAGCTCATCCACCTTAGTGCTGACAATCCTATACCAGAAGGTATCTGATTAGGACTATGTAGAGAATTTTAAAATAAGGCAGGCTAAAGGCACTTTTCCTTTGATCTTAACTGTATCTTCTAGATGTTTTGATAACAAAACCACAGCTTCACTAAGCTGTTCCTACTAGTCTTTCGTTCATTCTTAGATCTTTCAGCATAATTACACTTCATACAATCAATACAGCTTGATTTCATACACATATTTAATTCCCAGCATTTACTACCAGCTCTTGATACATACAAGACATCTGATAAAACAGTATTTTTTTTTTCAAACACTTGCCACTACACAAAACATTCTGGAGGAGCATAAGGCACCACAGAACAACTTTATCACCATATTAATTACATTAGAAAGTGACTTTAACTTACTTTAAAAAGCAAGATCGTGACCAAAGCATCTGATTAAGTAGTTTCGTTTTGAATATTTAACAGAAAACACAATCATAACCAATTCAAATTTACATCAGTGTACAAAGCAAAGGATAAGAAATAGGATATCTACAGGGAATATAGATCTTTAATTAATGAGTATTAGGCACTACTGCCCAAATTAAGTGCAGCTGAGAGAGTACATCTTAAGCAGTAAAGCAACATCATATGTGGCAAGCAATTTGTGCAATTACTTCTAAATAATCCCACTTTATAGCAAGACAGTTTACAGTTTTCTGAAAGATGAGTAAATACTAAATTTCAGAATAATAGGTATGTCACTCTACAAAATTAGATAGCATATGCTCTAGTTCTTGCAACCACTGACATGGAGGTATTTTCCTACTGGTTTTCTTTAACGGTATCAACTACCATGGCCATGTCCTTTATTTGTACTTCAAAATGGAGACACCTCTCTCTGAAGGCTCTGAACTACATTCATATGCAGGCCACACATGTGAACTGTGCTACACACTGACACACTCCACATGCAAGTAGAAGAGGAAATATACTGTACTTCATGGATTGTAATAGTATTAGGAGATGTAGACCTTGCCATATAAAAAGCTGACACCACGCATCAGGGTTCAGGAGGATGAAAGAGTATGCTTTCCTTTATATGGGTGAAGATACTGAATATATTCATGCCCTGAAAGAATATTTTTAAGGTT
>NC_048926.1:59660180-59672678 GCF_011077185.1 Oxyura jamaicensis | reverse complement strand
TTTTTTTAGGTCTCTTTTTATATGACCAAGACATTTTTTTTAAACCTAACCTTTTCATTCAATTTTTTTTTTTTTTTTTTTTTTTTTTTTTTTTTTTTTTCTCTCCAAGATCTACAACTGGACCCAATTTCCAAGAGCTTAATTCCTCTGAGCACTTAACGAACTTTTTCAATGTTTGTGTATCACCTTGAGTGGTTAGAGCAAGAATCATGTTTTCAATGTAACATTTCCAGACAGCTGTGTTTTCTTTTTTTTTTTGTTTTGTTTTGTTTACCTGAAGAACCCTGTATCAAGCAAGCTAAGCTTTATCTCTTTGAATACTTAGAGAAACTCTTCAGACGCTCTTATTTCTGTCTTCCTGTTCCTTTAGGCTAGAGGAAATCTCACAAGTCTTTTTTTTCTCCCCAGCTTTGCAGCCCCTGTATATTTATTTAATCACACACATGCAAACAGCACTTTAAATTGTATAGCTGCCACTGTACAACACAGAGACCGCCTCTTTTACAGCACATTGTTACACAGGTGGGAGGGGACCCTGTCTGTGCTCACTTCCTTGAAACCATCATTATGGGCTTTCTCTGTCTGGGATAGCATTTAACCAGACACAGCCTGTCAGCAGCTCAGGCCAGCCGGTTGCATCACAGGATCCTCTCACTCCATGCCCATATGCCAGAAAATGTTGTACAAATGCACAGGGAGAGCGAAGCAGCAGGCAATTTTGTAAGTCTTGCATTGAGCACAGGAGACAAGGCTACTCACAGCTGTCTCCGGCACTTCCTGCACACTTGTTGCACTTTCGCAGCAGGACCTTCTTTTAATTTGCTAGTGCAGCAGAACTGTTGAAGGACATAATTCTGGATATGACCTTACATTCTTTAGCCCCACACAGCTGTGCTGGACTTTGCACATGGATAAAAACTGGAGTCAGGACTATCTATTCAGCATTCAACATATCTGCAGTTTGCATATAGAAGCTGGGACAGTATCATGTTTAGGCAGAACATTCATGGCTTGAAAAAAATCTCTCTCTTTAAACATACACCTGTAGAAAATATTAAGATAAATACATCAAATGCGCAAAGTTTCTAATTCAGACAGCTTTGTTCCCTCCCACCCCTCAGCTCTGAGACAGCACATGAGACATCTCATACCTTTCCTTGCCATGGTGACAGGTGGAGGGTATGTGCATTTATTCAATCTGTGTCCACTCTTTAGGAATACGTCCTGTGTGCAACATACAGAAAAGTGAACTTTGCATACATACTTTGCAGTATTCCTATAACCTGACAAGGTTACTCTCCCTTTTCCCCAGACTTTTTATATTTGCCTTTTAGGTATTCCCTTAGTTTTAGGGATATGCAGTTTGCACGAGTACAAATGCTTAACATAGCTGCTCTTATGGGAGCAAGGTGATGAAATTTTGAGAGGTTACTGAGAGATGCAGTTTCTCTGAAATGTGGTGCTGCAGCTGCTGCTTCCAGATAAAGGGCCAGTTTGCCTGTAGGTATTTGCCAGCAGTAGTTAACATGAATTCTGGCAAAGACCCCAATTTCTTTTCAAAGACAGAGGCTGCAGAGAGTTGGCACTGCCTGAAAATATTGCTACAATACCAAAGACTGCCTTTTCCAATAATCTTTTACCCATGCTTGACTGTAGGTATTTTTTGTTTATATATATGCCCAGGTTATGAATTTATGGACAGACACTAACTGGTCACAATAATACAACAGTGGTAGTCACCTGCTTTTCGCCATTCTGCTTCCTACCTGCTTGAAACAGAAACAGTTGTGGGAAGGACAGAGGGATGAAGAAGAGTCCCGATAAGGAAATACGAGAATGTGACAAGAATGATGTTGGTAATTCATAAATTTACCATAAGGATTTCTTACAATTGAGCATGAAAGTGATCCTTCAAACGTCTCTTTTCATGGAAAAATACTGTGGATTTGCATTGCTATCTTAGGGGTTCTCAAGACAAAATGCTCTTTAGCTTGCCACAATTATTTATCACAAAAATCAGAGACTCAGAGACTTTTTTTTTTTTTTTTTTTTTTTTTTTTTTTTTTTTATCAAAAGGCTTCAGCATCTACTCCCATACCTAGACAACCAGGTGTATTTGTGCCCTGCCTGTGCATGTCTGCAATCCAGTTTTCAACTCATCTTCTCTCCTTCAGAGATGCTTGGGAGGAAGAGGGATGGTGTGGGTGGGATGTGGTTTGAAGCTTTGTTTGGTTGTTTGTACTTGAAAGTACACGTATGAATCTTGTTTGGGAGCCATCCCCCAAAACACCTCCCAGGTTTTTAAATTCCTTTCATCTCCTGTAACACTTTTAAATTACTGTGATTGGTTTTATTACAAGTCCTTTCCAAGATCACTCTCCAACACAGATTAAATGAAGTGAAATTTGCTGACAAGCCTTGATTAGAAATAATGACCCCAGTTAAAATCAGGAACTACTTAAAATGTCATGGTTTTGTGCATTGAGAAACTTTCCACACAGCTCCTCCTTTCTTTTTCTATGTGTCCTTGAAATGACTGTGATGCCCCCCAGCCAAAAAACAAAACAAAACAAAAAAAAAACACCAAAACAAAAATCCCCCACAAAAATCCCTCTGTGTCTGAGTACCGGGTAACAATTCTTGTGTCTTTCCACGTGTTCAGGAACAAAATTAGAGCATTGCTCTGGACTTGCCAAGGGCTTCCCCTGCTCAGTGCAATTATAAATGTGTACCAGTCACGTGGACTGGAACATCAAAAGCTGCAGGCACTATGCTTCCCTTTGTGTCGTGCTGGTTACAGGAACTCTATTAGCTCTAGGGGCTGTATACATTCAACCAGGCCTCTGAGCTTTGGAAAATAATTACTGGGATAAATGGCACGTCTACATGGCTGACTTAGCGAGGGCTGGGAGCATCACCCACCGGCCAGCCAGGTGTACGCAGGAGGAAGGGCAGGGGCACAGCTCTAGTCCTGCAGCAGGGGGTCCCTTGATGGCACACTGTGGAAGAGCAGTGCTCCTCTGTTACCTGCCATGTCCTGGAAGCAGGCAGCTGCTGGCTGTAAATGCTCATAAGCCTGTTTCAAGGTGAATGCTTTTAGCATGACCTAAACTTGACTGATCCATACCTGGTCACATTTCATACTCAGTTTCAGCTGCAAGAGTCCTAAAAAGCTATTGCCCCTTTCCTGACACACAGTACCTGACTGTGACAACAGGGACGTGTTCAGCACACAGCAGTAGATCAAGTGGATGCAAACAGTCTGTGATCTTAAAAAGTACCATAAGCAACATCAGGACGGAAAGCAAACTTCCTACATAGATCATAAGTGAGAAGCAGAAGATGTCACATCTTTTAGAGGAGATGAAAGGACTCATGCTCTGCCCTTCCCCTCTTTAGGGGATTAAACGTACACCTGTCAGGTCACCAAAACCTGCCATGAAAGACACACAATTAATCTCATGGTCTGGAGAAGTACATCTATGGGTAAAAGGATTTATCACTCGTTATGATGAGGAGAGGATTTATGAATCCACTGCTGGTTGCAAGCCTCAGTTTTACCTTTCTTTTAATCTTGCAAGTCCTATAACCCAGTCTGGAAATCACAAGTTTAGCGTGGAAGCAACTGTCATAAATAATAAAAGGTGACCATAACATCAGAAACTAATTTCTCAACTCTGTAACCAGCCAGACTTATGATGTCCTCTTATGACTTGCATTGAACCTCAGCATTGTGGAGCCTGTAATCACAGCAATAAAAAGAACACCCATATTAACCAGAGAAAGAAATGGTTCGGGACAGTGAAAAAAGCATTTATGCGTAAATAAAGACAGGATTCTAAGGATACATTGAACATAACTATAGCCCAAGTATTAAGATAGTTTTTATTTTATTTGGTCTGGCTTATTTTATTTTTATTTTTAATACAAGTAGGTTTTCACATTATAATCTTATAAAGAAAAACATGCTAGAAGACAACTATAATGATACTGTGAATTACTGAAAGAAATCTAGAGTGAATATGCAGTAACTTATCCAATTTATTTTCTCCTAAGGTAGCAGCCGCTCTGAAGTCACATACACTTATGCATATACAAAATGATTTCTAGTACTCTAAATTCAATATATTATCAAACAACCAAAAAAACAGTAATTGTGAAGTGGAAGCAACACACTGCTGATATATTTAGCACAATCACATCATTATAGGATAAATCTTTATTGAAAAACTATTATAAAACAACACAAAACCTGGAATGAAGGATTTCCTAGTAGAAGTGTTGCTGGAGACTGGAATGCAGGTGCTGTAATGGCTGTAAATAGATTATTACCACACACTCACTGAGAATCTTCATTCTGAGAGAGAAGGAAAAATTATGGCAGGTCAGAAGACTGTGAAACATGTGCCCTCTCTTCTCCTACCCTCCCTTTAATTATTGACAGCCTGTCACTTAGGTGTTGTGGTACAATGAATAATACAACAGGATCCTAGTTCCCTGCAGGATTTCTTCTTCCAGATGAAATACTGCCATCTTCAGACAGACAAAGTTTCATGTTTACCAAGTCGACGAGGTTTTAATTGCTCCGTAGATCATTGTCTCAAACGAACAAAAAACCTTGCTGCTTCTATGCACTACTAATACCATGCATACGATGGAAGGGGCTTTAGAGAGTTTGTCTCCTACCTTAAGGCAGAGTGTAAGGCAGAGCATAAACTAATACAACCAAGAGGGTTGACATCATGTGTCACAATGATACATTTTTCCTTCCCTTTCAACAAAAGTAGAACTTTAAGACGTCGTTTTTACCTTACATGATTATATCTGCAGAACAAATTACAAAAGGTCATTGACCCCAGGAAACAGATAAATCGTGCAGTGTAGACTACCCAGGAATTCAGCAGAGCGGTAACATTAACATTCCTTCTCCTCGCACAGTGCCCTGAAACTAGTTTGACCTGCTGTATTCAGCCCCAAGGATCACATAATGAATTAGACAGTACAATAGCTGAAATGAAGACTAAGTCTGTAACGGCGCAGATAAGTGGCTAAGTCTTTCATTTAAGCAATAAGAGGCAGTTTTTTAACATTCCTTTTTAGAGGGTAAGATCAGATACTTACATTTCTCCTGAAATATTTTTTTCATAATGTGAACCATTCTGCTATCTTACTGTTCTGGCAAGATATGATATGATTATACATACATATTGTGTTCAGTACAAACACATCAGAATTCCAGCCAACGAAAAACAAGTCAAGAGCAGCTGGATCCTGACTGCTGTTTTCAAACAAGCAAGCAATTCGGTTAGAATTAGGTAGGCTTTTTATATTCTGAAATGTCATATGAAGGCAAAGTCAAATTACAAATTATGTCCTCACAGACATTTTATGGTGGTTCACTTCTTGTTTGTGCTGTCTTTTACCATTGTTGCTAAAATTGAAATCTGTTATTAAAGCGTGAGCTTTCTGATCTCACAGAAAGTCTTTTCACTATGCAGGCGTCTTCTTTTATACTTTCATATACAGCCTCTGTCTTGGGGAACTTATTCTTTAGAGTGATTCCTCCCACCCACTGCAAAGACGAACCACTTCTTTGCAGAAGAACAGTACCTTTAGAAATGGTACAGTATAATTCATCAAACATAAAATGACTTCAGAAATCTTTTGCTCCCCAACTTACCCACCTAATCCTGAAAGACAGACTGAAATATGAACCCCCCACACTGCACAGGCTGAAATTTGAATCACTACTAGATTTCAAGAATAAAGGCCATAAAACATTAGTCTCCTCAAATTCTGTTTCTTCTCTGGGCCTACTGTAAGAACTGTAAGAACTAGCCCTGTGCTATCATTTTCTAAGTGTATTATTTTTTTTTGGCTTTTGATGTTTTTTTGTTTGTTTGTAGCTATTTCTGCTTCAGCCTTTTGTGTCAGAAAAAGATCCATGACTTCTTTTAGTCTCTCCTGTGCTCCCTTTAAAAATTTCCTTATCCTGTGGACAAACTTGTAAAGTAAACAGAGCCTTCAGGTGTTAAATAATTCTTCTAATTAGCCTTCTCAGGCACCTCCTTACATTATGCCCCATCCATGGAGGTGTTCAAGGCCAGGTTAGCTGAGGCCCTGAGCAACCTGCCCTAGTGGGTGGCATCTCTGCCTATGCCTATGGTTGCAGTTAGAAGGTCTTTAAGGTCCCTTCCGACCCAAGCCATTCCATGATTACTACAAGGTTATTAACATTAAACATCAATATTGTTGAACTACTAGTTGGAGTTTCCTCTCTGTGGAAGAATTGACTCCTGGTCTTCAAGAAGTGGGAACCCATGACTGTTGCTGAATCTGCCTCTCCCATGGAAAAGAGTAACATACTTCTGCTCGTTGGTGATTAAGATTTTGCTCTTTGAACTATGAAGAACTTGCATTGTAAATCTTTGTGAGTCAAAGTCAGTAAGAAATTACATATGAATTTGTAATATCACTGTGATACTTGATGGGGTGAGTGGTAGGGAGATGGAAGAATAACCTATTTTTGTGTGTGCTGTACAAAGGGCCAAGGACCTTAAAGGGTTCTGCTCACTTTCATGTAAAACTTCCTAATGACACTTTCCTTCCATCGTATTCGCTGTGATAAAGTATGTAAGTATGCATAAAGTTGCTGAAGTTTGCAATGGCATCCAACAGCCCAACTCCAATTTTCAGCTTTCTTTTGCATGAAGTTTGTTGGTATGTTTAATCTCTCTATTATATATGGTTTTCTATCACATGGTTATCTGATTAATATTCTCTCAGTATGTGAAGGAAGTGCTCAGGCTTCAGTCCCATGTGTTCAACTCATGCTGTTTATCTTAAGTGCTTTATTTTCATAGCTGATCTGTACATTCTCGTTATCCTCATTATATCAATACCATGGTAGTGTGTAAACCTCATTAATGCTCGGACTAGTTAGTTGCTTGTTTAGCCTGCCACCTGTTAATCAGTCACATGTGCAAGCAGCCCAACACATCAACTGCATAGCTACAAAAACTAGACTGCCTCTTTTTCACTTTTCTTCAGCGTGGTTTCAGCTTGCACAGAGATGAATACAACTGCAGAGCAGGTAATATACTAAAGCTAAAAGAACAAGGTAATATCATTGCAAACTAAGTTGCAGATGTGGTATAAATGAACTACAAAACAATGAAATTGGGAGCTTAATTGATTGTGAATAAATTTAATCTGAAAATAAGCAGGTGATATCCAATCATGAAATGAGACGGATCATAATATAGTTTTTCCGTGGGAGTATGACCAAGAAAGATAATTAGTTTCAAGATGGAGATGGTTGATAAATGTAGTTAAAAGGATTGTGAAACGTGACTGCCCACAACAGCAAAAGATGCACTGACTCAGGAGGTGTCTGCCTGTAGTTTTATACAAACCCTGAAAAGATGAAACTTGATGAACTGTATGCGTATGATCAGAAAACAGGACACAGTCTTCAGCGTCACCGGATGTCTCTGAACACGGATATTAAGCCATTCAGTCTTTTACACAAAGATCTCCCATTTCTCAGGGATTACACTTTACTGCTCTCAGATGTGCAGATGTTTATTTGTAGGATGAGCTTCTACTTTCACGTTACAAAGTTTCCATTATATCTCACTACAGACTTCAAGCTCTTCAGAGCAGGAAGTGCACAATAATTGCCTGAGAAAATGAGGCTCATCCCTCTCTTGAGTTTTCTGTGAGCGCACTTCAAGCAGATACAACTTATTGCCTTGATAAAAATGTTACAAGCTATCTGCACTATAACTGTCATATACACATACATATTTTGATGAGAATGTTACAACAGATTATTGTAAATATACCATTTAAAACAGAGAATAAAAATACCAATAAGGAAAAAAAAAATATAGGTCTCTTCTTTTTCTTCTTTCTTTCTTTCTTTCTTTCTTTCTTTCTTTCTTTCTTTCTTTCTTTCTTGGTGTTTATTTTATGCTGTTTCTAGACTTGAAATGGAAATTTTGCTACTTCCTTCCATCTATTTCTTTATGGCACTCCTAAAACACCATTTAAATGGTAATGTGTTTTTTAGGAACCTGTTTGTAAATCAATAATTTTATGAAATATTATGGCATCAACCTGCAAAAGGTTATGGCAATATGGCAAAAAGTTTCTGATTCACCCAGTTTTCTAAAGGTCAGCCCTGAAATACAAGTGAGCATGCTCTTATGGGTATGAGACCCAGACAGGATATAACAACTATTTTATTTCTTTTTTAAAACCATTTCTTGTGTTCATCTGTAGATCAAAAATTAAATGCAGCCCTAGTCTTGGGTCATCACTATGTGTGCCTTATTCAAATATGCAGAGACATAACACTGAAAAATGTCAAAATCGATTTCAATATAAGTAATAAACCTTTAATATCATAAATGGAGGGGATTTTACTGCTTAATTCCTAGATTGTATTAGTTTGAGTAGTTTTTAGGCTTCCAACACTTCAGATTTTATGACTTTTAATTTCATGAAACGTAAGCAATAATAATGAAGAAATGCACTGTTAGCTGTATCTTCCTTCTTAAATTAATGCAGTCAAGACTTCACAGCTGATAAAGATGCTCGGTCATGTAATAGTTTATTTTACTTCTACACCAACCAGTTACTGCGTTTCTCTTGCATGAAGCGATAGTGACACCCAGTGTCAAAACCCTTGCACCGAACAGAAGCAGCCTGCACCTTATATTTCTCACTCGTCATTCAGTACTGGCATTTAAAATTTGTTCAAGGTTTGCAGGCTATCAGAAACAAAAAACAATCAAACAAACAAAGCCTATAGTCTACCATCTTGAAAAACTGGCCTAAAGTCTCCCTGGATATATGTGTATATACATATACATATACATATATATATATATATATATATATGTATGTGTGTGTGTTTTAAAAGTCTCTCTAGATTATTAAAAAGTTGGTTAGAACAAACTTTAGATGATTTATGGTATTTACTTTACAAGCTTTAGCTTATTTAAGGCACTTTAGCTTTAGATTTATTTATAGTACTTACACCATTCTCTCTTTGCAATAAGAGAGTTTCCTTCACAGTTACAAAATTGTAAAGGATGGTGTTCTGACAGAGCTGGATTTTGACTTCAGATTGAAGATAAAAAGCAATGGAAAGAGTCTGGCATTCTCCAGCTGCTTAAAAATACTGCAAATCCTTGGAGAACTCTGAAGACCTACTTAATGGAAAGAGCCAGATGACTAGACACACAGAGTTACATTTAAGTAACAAAGATAATTGAAAAGAATGCCATTAATTAGACTGTGGATAAAAATTACATCTGGCCGCAGCTGCTAGGCCCCTGCACTTTCCCAGTGGTCCCTGGTACCCTGGCCTCCATGGCACCCTGACAGCCTCTTTGGCTTGTAATGTGCCTACCTACAGTCATCAGATAGTTTATCACATGGAGAAACTTCAGAAACACTGTAATTTCTGTTGTGCATTACGTCTTCTCCTTCATGACAGTGGCCCAGCTGCACAAAATACTGCTATTGAGAGATAACGGGCAAAACCAACCAACAAACAAAACCACTGAGGAGAATAATTTACATTGAGGGGAAACAAACACACTGAGCGTTTACAGCAAACACAGTGAAACAAATGGGATTTTGTCAAAGACAGCACATTGTTTCCCAAGGGCATACTGCTAGGTAAAAACATCAGTCTGACGACACTCCGTACCTGACATCGGGGTGTCTAAATGCGGGATATACCACACGGCAGCTAAAATGCCTCCTTGGCCTGCAACTGCTGCTCCAGCGGGCCTCAGCTCTGCCTTGCATCAGCTGTCCCAGGCCTTTCCAGGTGACTACCTGGAGCATCTAATAACGTGTTAGAACAATTGAATCCCACCCCCTGGGACTGCATCCTGGCCTGCTTTTCACAGTGTTCATCAGTTGGCCAGAAAACCACGATTCTACAAATTAATGTTAAAATTGGCTAAATCCTGATCCTGACAGAGAGGTAAAGTGCATTTGGTAAATTAAAATATCAGCCTAGCAGATGGGCAGAGGAGGAAGAAATGTGCCAGTGGAAATTAGAAGCCACTTATTACTTGAAAAGTTTGACAAGGGAGGCTGAAATCATTAGGAGAAATCCCTGGGTTGCAAGACTTAAAAAAAAAAAAAAAAAGATGACGATAGTGTCATACTGCCTAAATCAAAAGATACTCTGCCAACTGAGCTGCTGCTGGTTTTCAACCAGACATCTACAGGGAAAAAAAATACTAACATACATGAGAGTTAACATTTCCAAGGGATTTCTCTAATGAAGAATTCTTAGGGATCCAGAAGATTGAAAGGCATTAAAAACAAGAATAGGCCTATTCACAGATGAAGACAACAAATTTGTCTTAATGTAAAGCTATAGAAAAGAAACATTTACTGTATTTAATTCTGTACTGGAAAAATGAAGCAATTAGTACTTAATATGATAATTTTTTGTGACTGTTCTGCCATCATGTGTCATCATGTCACTAATATTTGTACTATCTGTAGTTTTACTGACTGTGAATTTATGTTTTACCTCTGTTGTGGATTGACCTCAGCCAGCAGCGAAGCAACAACAAAGCCACTTCCTCCCTCCCTCCCCCAGGAGATGAGGGAGAGAACAGGAAAAAAAATACATGCATTGAAATGAAGAAAGTTCAATAAAAAAAAGCTAGCTGAAGGTGAAATTACTTTGGAAAGGCAGGACTAGAAGAGATGATAAAATAACTTCCTTGTCTGTGTTCTGTGAAAAACAACGTATTTCACAGAGGCAGCAGAGGTGGATCACACCAAGGTAAATATTGGAGGAATAGGAAGATTTCCACATGTGAGATGTATGTGTCGAGGTGGCATGTACACGTTTCAGAATAATGGACCAAAATATCTTAGACTATCAGACAGGAAAGCAACATACAGAAGTCAGTCTCCTTTGCCAAAATTTCTGCAGGAAATACTAATACATGATCACGTCAGTAAAGGCAATGTCACCATGATGCTTCACAAGTTGTGCAGACAGATTTAATCATGACCTTTATTTGGAGTTATTTGACATCATAAGCATTTATCCTGAATGCTGCTCAGTTTGAATGCTTGACTTTGACTATTCTTGTTCTCTTAGAGTTGTCTTTGCTCATATGAAAATATTGAAATCTGAGGGAGGAAAGGACCTTGCCAAATTTTTGCCAACATCTGCTGCAATTTATATTGATGGATCTCAATGAGTTATTAGCTCAGGTAAAGCGTTCTGTTACTCTGCTTTTATTCAAAATATATTTCTTAGAGCTAACATACTTTTTTTACTGAACTGTTGAGGTGTAATAATACAGGTAACAGACAAAAACACCACCACCACAAGTGTTTTAGTCCATATATAAAGCTTTTCATGGGCAACAAGCCAAAAGATCTCAGCCGTGTTGTGCACGTCTGCTGTTGGCCTTTGTTACTTGATGATAGCGCTGGATCCTAACCGTAGCTTGCTTTCTCCCTCCCTTTTGACTCGAACACCTTTCACTGAAGGCAGATTTCAACGTGTACTTAAAACTACACATGTAAGTCACTTTACGTGAACGACTGGGAAGTGAAAGCTGACACACGCAGGTTACATTTGCCAAGCGTGTATTAATGTCGGAACCGGGCCCATGCTGGCAAGGTGGCAGGCGCGGAGGGGCTGCGAGCAGGCCCAGGGCCCTGTGTGCGGTGGCGCAGCAGCGAGCAGGGCAGGGGGCGGTGTCGGAGGCGACCGGGGGGCTTTGGCCAGGGCAGGCCCTCGGTGGCCTTGGGGCCGGCCCCAGCCCGCTGCAGAGCCCCGGAGCCACCCCCGGCGCCCGCAGCCCTGCGCAGCCGCACGCACTGCGCCTCGCCGCCGCCCTCCCGGCCGCTTTCGCCCAACTCCGCGTGTTTTCGGCGCCGACCCAAGCGCCGAGCCGCCCTGCGCGCCGCCTCCCGGCCCCTCCGCAGCTTTCCGGAGGGCTCCGAGCTCCTCCGGAGGGCTCGCAGCGCCCCCGCCGGCCGCCGGCGCCCGTGCCCCGCGGCCGCCCGCCGGCAGCGCCGCCTGCCGTGCCCCGGCGGCGGCAGCGGAAGCCTCCCTGTCCCTCCCTCCCTGTCCCTCCTTCTCCCTCCCGGCTCCGCGTCCCGGAACCCGCCCCGCCGTCCCCCGGCGCCGCCACCTGCCGCCGGCAGCATGACAGCGCCCGCCGCCGCCCGCCGGTGACGCCCCGCGGGCCCTTTCCGCCGCCGCCGCCTCCTATATGGGCCACCTGCTCGCCAAGGGGGCCACCAGCCGGAGCCGGGACAGCGCCGCCGCCACCCGCCGCCGCCGCCGCCGCCGCCGGGGGAGGAAGGTGGCGGCGCGGAGCCGCAGCTGCTTCCTGCGGGGGCCCTGCATGCTCTGCTTCGTCGTGCACGGCGCCAGCCCGCCCGCCGCCGAGCCCACGCCGCCCGCCGGGCACCCGCTGCCGCCCTCCGCCC
>NC_048926.1:59617374-59655180 GCF_011077185.1 Oxyura jamaicensis | reverse complement strand
CTGCCGAGAGCCGCCGGCCGCCCCCGACATCAACCAGCTGCCGCCCTCCATCCTCCTCAAGGTGGGTCGCGGGGTGGGAGCGGGGGGCGGCCCCCAAGCGCGGCCGTCGGCCTGGTAACCCCCCTAAGGGAGCCGGGTCCCTTCGGCCACCTTCCTTGGCAGCCTCTTGGTATCTGCAAACCACCCTGTTGCCTTGTGTCCCATCCCTTTCCCCGTGTTACTGTTCAGTAACTTCTCATTTTTAAGTTACTCTGCTGGTCCAGTTGGTATGTCCTCGTCTTTCTCCACATAAACCTTACGTAAAAAGGCACTCCTGGCTGGAGCTGGGCTCTGCGATGTCCTCCACAGATTGATGCAGGTTGTCTTTACGTGCTGGGAGGCAGAGCTCGCAGTCCTGGAGCAGTTTACTCCGGGGTCAGATGGCCAAACGCAAAGCAGGGTGTGATAATGGAGGAGAGAGAGGCAGGGCACTCTTCCTATCTGTGACCAGATCTGTGCTGCTCCTTGTGCAACCCCGGTGTAGGAGGTAGTTCCCCAGCTCTCACTCTGCTGTTGTCGAACACGGGCCGTCTCCTCTCTGTCGTGCACGTTATTTTGTTCTATGAGGTAGATATATTGATACATGTCACTTGCCTTGTAAGGGCGCACCGTGTTTTATAGATTCACTACTCAAATTCCCTTTGGCACATCTATAAAAATCATGAACTGTCATGTCTGAATTAATCTCTTCTCTGATTGCATGACTGAAAGTTGGCCTTGAAGTTTTACTAAAATAAAAAGCCTGTGTGTTGGCCGCTATTAATTTATTCTGTTTTAAGATCTGAAAGCAATTGGTGCGCCTTAAACATTTTTTTCAGATTAGTGGTATGATTTTTCTTCTGTAGTTACTTCAGCACTGCTCAGTTTTATGTTTTCAAAAATTGTAATCGAACTCTGTCATAAACCATTTCTTTTAACAGTGGGGGTATGTCATGCCCCTCTGACCTGCGGACTAGTTGAAATGCTTTTCCGGATGGCGTTCTACTTTGCACTGAAACAGTACCTCGTTGGTATCTGTACTTACAAGTTTTTGGTGCTTCCTTGTCATCCTGTTCTGTTATGGGACTTTTAACTGCAGATTTCTGAGGAGTCTGCTACAAAAATATACACAAAGTAAGTCCTAATAACTTTTTCGTAATAGTCAGTGGAGAAAAAAAAAAAAAAAACTTAATACAAGGCAAGCAATGACAGCTTCAGGACTGTCACAGAGGTGACTCGGGAAGTCCCCCTCCAAGGAGGAAACAGGACCCAACAGAGTTTTACTAAAGTTTGGTGACGATCATGAGCCCTCTCCTCCATTAGGGAAACGAGGAGACAGCCCCCCCACTGCAGTTTGCAGTAGTTCACATGCAGTTTGCAATGTCCCCACTATGTTATGTCTCCCCGAGTTGTTGCTCTTCGCTGAAGTTTTCTCAAAACGGGACTTCGGGTACTTTTGTCACATCATCAGTTTGCTGCTCCTGTGCATCCCGTGAGAGTGCCCAGGCCAGTGCTCGCAGCTCTGGGCAGAGGCAAAGCGAGCGGTGCCTGGCTGCCAGGAGAACAGCACGCCTTCCCCCACGGACAGGTAACGCGGGGCAGGGCAGAGCGGCGGGCACTTTCTGCACATCTCCTCTTCTGGCCACCCATGCCTATACCTCGTTCCATATCATGGCATACCATACTTCACTCAAAAATGCAGTCTGAGTTTTCATGGGCAAGCAAACAGTCCACAGAAACAGCAAGAACGTGTAAATCAATGCAATTACAGCAGGGTGTGTTACTAAATGTAGTGACAATTCCAGTGACATTGGGTAACTATTTTATAAAGATATCGTACTCGTAATGTTTTGTAAAAACTTCTTCGTGCTCAGTTAGCAATTTCGAATTGAATTTCCCATCTTCAAACACGATTCTACACACTTTGTCAGCTCTTGATTATAGAGTAATAGTTGTTTGTTTTGCTTTTTTTTTTTTTTTTTAAATCTGACTCAGTCACTATTCTGTATTTGTTCTTACAGTCCATCTCAGGTCACACCAAACTGGAATGTTATATTTGTTTTAATCTGTTTCGGTAATCAGTAGCATTCATCTTTCCCTCTGTCTTAATCCTTAACAATGATTAAGAATTAAAAATAGCACCACTAGTAATGTAACTAAGCTTGTATTTACTCAAATTAATGACAAGTATATTTTACTTATCTTGGACCATGCAATTTTCTTTTTTTCATATAATTTTCAGTGGATGGAAATAGTTTTGACTTCAGTCCTGACAAATTTTACATCAGGATGATGTATCCGAGTGTGTTTTTCCTTTTACGTGTACAGCAAAAAAGGAAGTGAATTATACCAAAATAGGCCCATCCCACCTTGGGCTTAGCTGATTTTTCTTTTCATCCATACATAATTACCTGGTTCATAAGGGTGCATTTTCCCTTCTAAGGACAATGGTTGCTGTAGCTGAGCTTGGCAATGGGAGGATTTTGTGTAAGTATGCATTTCTGACAAGTATGGAGTTAAGCTCTCATCCCCTTCCAAGAAGCTAGCCTGTGCAGCTACTTAAGTATTTGGAATCTACAAATTTATCCCAAATAATACCTCAGCTGGCATTAATCCTGTCTGCTTTGGCCTCCACCTTATATGCATTAGAGCAATAGATAGGGCATCTGTCTACTTCAGGTTGGTTTGAATTTCAGATACACGATTTTTCGGGCTCTGATTCATTCTTTCATTTCTTCCTGACTGTAGTGGGTGAAAAGGGTTATGCAGTTGTTGGGTGATGCCTAATGTTTCATATAAACTTTTTAAAAGCTGAGCTCTGTAATGGCTCCCATGGTCTAAACCAAACTCTTCTGGGGTTCCAAACCCAGCCACTAAATCTTTTAGTAAGAACTGTACCATGCTTACATCTGCATTCCAGGTGGGGACAGTTGTTTCGTCAGTCTGCGCTGCCAGTAATCTCTTCTGGGACATTAGTAGCTTCTAACAAAATCTTAATCTGTTCAACATTCACTGTTTGGGTGCCACTTGTGTTTCCGCAACTGTCCTATAGCACGGCAGATAACAGAAGCATATTTCAAGTCTGTGTAGACGTTCACTTTCTTCCTTCATGCTTCCCCTCAGGCTTCTGTCAGGGCTGTCAGCTCAGCTGCGTGAGCTCTGTGTTTGTGAGAGAGAGGCTCTCTGCTCTTAGTACCTTGTTCCGAGTTACGATGTCATACCTTTTTATTCTCCTTCCTTCCAGATCATAAGATGATCCATCTACAAAAGGAGTCAAGTCTGGAGTTGGCAGGGGCATATCTGTAAGGGCTGCGCTTACCTTCTCTTGATTTTTGGGTGACCTCTACACAGCCATGGTGTAGTAGCCCTGCATCTGGTAACTGTAACGTGTTGTCCCTCTCAAGTAAAGGCAAATATGTACTGAGAATCCTTACGTATTGGAGAACTGAAGGAAGCTGCATAGAAATCAGTTGCAGAGAAATATGTCACATCTGCTGGTTGTTACAAGGTTAACGGATCAGAGACTACTGGGTGGGGTATTACTACCTATTTATTAATTGCCCTGAGGTCTTGCACAAGTCTAAAAACCAGCTTTCCCTCTGAGTCAGGTTTGGACTTCTTTGCTGATAATATTGGTGTATTACAAGGAGATTCACAAGGGGTTAAAGTTCCTTTCTTCAGAAACTCTTCAGTCATCAGCCGTATTCCCTCTAGCCTCTTGTGGCAACAGGTATTGCTTTATGGAGAGAGGTTCCCTGCCCTTGGATTTCAATTTAACTGGGGTTGCTGACTAATCATCCCACCTCCATCAAACTCCACGCCCACAAAGATCTCGGTACATCTTTCATCTCCTAGGGCATTTGTTTATTTTCTCCTGGCCTACAAACATCACTCATAGAACATTTTTTCTGTGGGAAGTTTTAAAGTTATACCTCCAGGGGCACATAGCAATTCTGCTCATAATTTATACAGCAAGTCCAGTAAGTCCCACCATATTAAGTTTGCAGGCACCGATTCTAATAACAAAATAAATGATCTACTGATAGTGGGCCTATTTGTACCATCACATCTTCTGTCTTTGAAAAATATCTCTGCTTTTCTGCTATACCTGCTATATTTACTTGTCCCGTTACCTTGGAGCTTGCTGGTTAGGGGGCAGTAAGTTGCCCTGCTGTCAACTAAATAGGAATAAGCCTTATTTCCAATTCTATTCCTAATACTGGTTCCTTGGATCTGCCTGGGAGCTGTATTTCTGTTTCAGTTTCCACTGAGGCCTGTGTGTGACATCTGTCTTTGCAGAACTTCCTCACCTTGTTGCCCCTCACGTTTGGCTTCCCTAAATTGTGGTCTGCATCCCCTTCTTGGGATGGCTGGGCTTTCTCTTCTCCAGTCTCCTAGTAGCTTGCAGTAACTGCAGCAATCTCATGTTAAATCAATCTCTGTGCTGATTTCTGCTCCTCTGATTTCTGTCATTCCTTTGCCTCCCTGTAAAATACGTCCTAAGTAAGGCTGCTGCCAGAAAACTTGCCTTTTCCTTCTGCTGCTTCCTCTTCTGTCTAGTTTTCTCCTTGTCTCTTCCATTACACACGAATGTGACTATGCTCATTACTTCTTCCATTGATTTACCTTTCCATACTGCGAAGTGCATAGTGAAATGTTTCTTGATACCTGGGGCTGCTTGATCTACAAATAACGAGACAACCGAGGGCCTGTTTTGTTTGACTACAGGATCTATTTCCCCATCACTTGCAGCTGTTTCTCTAACCTAGTTAGAAAAGCAGAGGGATGTTCCTCTGGCAATGGCTCAAAATATTTTACCTTGGTCCAACTTACCATTCATTTTGCTGCCTCTGTTGGAGTTATTAACCTATTTTTACAAGTTCTAGGTGCGTCAACCCCAGCCTGCGTCTGGTAATTCCCACCTGGTTCTTGTTCTGCCCGTGTGGTTCCATCGTGCTGGGCTGCAGCCCACTCTCTGTTCTTCTGCAAAATTAAGGTATTTTTTCTTCATCCAGAGTAAACAAAGAATCTAGCAACTGACAGCCATCTGTCCATGCTGGATCTTATCCCTGCATATACTTCTAATCACCTGTAATATTTTTTCTGGGTCCTGGGTCTTCCCGTATCTGTGGCATTTGTTTCCACACCACTCAGTCTGCTGAACTGAAAGGCACATGCACCCCGTGTGCTGCTGCTGCAGCTCCCAGGGCAGGTGGAGGGAGCACATCCTCCTTTAGCAGAGCTGTGTTAACGGGAACTGTCTGCGTGGAGCACAAAAGAGAAAGTTTTTCATCTTCCTGGTGTTCCTAAGGCCTCTGGTGGAGTACTGCAGAAGGCACAGGGGTCTGCCTGGAAAGCCCACAGACAAATTGGAGAGGAATCAAAGGAGACCTAGAGACTGTGGAAGTATGGCCTGTGATGACAGCTTGAAGATACTGTTGAAACTGAACAACACTTCTGTTCTAAGGGGAGACTGGCACGCACTCTTCCGTTGTGAGAAAATCGATGAGAAGCTTTACTGTGTTCCTGTTCTTTGTCATGTAACAACAAACAATATGTTTAATTTAATGTGAGGGAAATTTCGGTGAGATACTTGGAAAATGACACACTGAGAACAGTTAGTTTTGGCGAAGCTTGTTTCCCGTCTTTGAGGATGTGTAAGGTGCTGGGGTTTTTATTTATTTCTTCCTTTTGAACAAGTGGGATGGCCTTATCAGGGATGATCTAGATGTACTTGAGCTTGCTCCACAGCAGGGAAAGGAGCTTTTAGAATGAGTGGTTTACCTTTTTGACATCTCTATCAATTTACTACTTTCTTTTTAAGAAATCATGAACACTTTCTGCTCTGTTTGCAGCATAGACATCGATTTTTAGCTTATAGTGAATGGCAGATGTGTGTGTATCTTATTTAGAGTAAGGTTTTCATAAATACATTATTGTTATTTGGAGCACGACTGGTTCCTTTTCTTGCATTTTTACTCAACTTTCGTACTTTTTCCCCCACATTCTTTCCTTGCTTTACTAAGATTGCATGTTTGCTTTTGATAATGTTGATACTAAATTACTAGCACTGCATTTAAGATTATCTGAGTGATAGAAGGAGGGTTCATTTTTTATTTTTTAAAAAAAGAAAGATACCAGGGTTCAAAAGTTCAGACAGACCAGAGCTAGGAACATTGGTTTTAAAAACAGATCACCTGAAAAAAAATGGATATACATATTCTAGTAGTTTAGTACTTTTTTTTTTTTTTTTTGTCCTGGTCAGAAGACAGAGAGAGGGATCAAAAATACATTACTCATATTGGACTTCATCCACAAGTTCAGAGTCATTGTAGCAATGCTGTCTTTTTTTTTCCCCTCTTCAGCTAGAGTTCCCACCAGTTTGTCCTGCCTAGAACTTGTTTCAAGTATTGAGAAGAATGGAAAAGGTTTTAGCAACTTTGTGGTTGATGCAGAGTGGTAAATGATCTTTAAACCTTAACTAGTCCGATTAACTTCTTATTCTTCTGTCCAACATGGTGCCATTGATTTGTTTTCACGAAGCTCACTGACTCAGACTGCAGTAGGGAAACGAACCAGCTTTCGCTGTGCTGTGCTTTGCTCTGTGACTTGCTGAACTTACGGACGTGCATGGGAAGGGCATATTCAGAAAAAGAAAAGAATGCTAGCAGAAGCAAAGGTAGCGTGGACGTTATTGTCCATAGTACAGTTCTGTAAGATGGCTTGATACGTTCTGTGGTTTGTTGCAGATCTGTAAAAGCAAGTAGTTGTCTTGCCTTCCAAAGGCACGTGTGAAAAGTCATGTAAGCATGTAGGTTTTCACCTTACGGTATTACTTGTGTGATGAGGGAGACAGAAGACTTGGGATGAAGTTACTGAGGGTAGTTTCCTGACAGTCAGGAAGTTTCCTGAGGGCACTCACCCTTGACACTTACCCTTACCCTGGGGCCTAGCACGCCCAGTAAAACTTTTCCTAATAGTGTTTAGTTGTTTCTAGGATTGCTCTACATTGCTAGATATGTCCATATGTGTTACGGAGAGGGGTAATAATCTTACAGGTTGTGCACTGTTTGAATACAAAGTAAAATAATTGCAGGGTGTTTTCATTTCCTATGCATTTATCCATTCCTCTTGTTCAGAAGTGTCTGTGTTCGCTCCTTAACAGACTTCTGGCATGTTTCATCATCTCCATCTTAAAATGTTGCAGTGATTCACAAGCAGCACAGGTCTCTCTTAGTGAGGACAGCGTGGGAAGCTAGGATTAAGACTTTCAAGTAAAGGTAATCTGCTTATTAGTTGGGACCCTTTCTTTACATTAATGTGAAAGGTATGGCAGCAGTGTCTCCGGTTAACTTTGTAGGGACAGAAACTGAAGTTGAGTTTTGCAATGCAACTAGGCTAGTCTGTTAGTGAGTGGCTGCTAAGAGCAGTGTCTATCACTCTGTAACCTCTAGCTGCATGTTCCTGCTGCTTCCTTTCTGCTCTGTAGGGTAATTGTGTAATTGCAGACTGCTTTGATTCAGTGGGCTAATCAGACACCAATCTAATGTTGCAAACTCTTCCTCAGGATCAGCAACTTTCTCTCAATGTAGCTGCTATATTCAGTGCGACAGGTAGCCAGGTGAGGTAGACAACTGAACTGTTCCTAGCAATGGCAGCTTACCATAAGAATGTTGGTTATGTTGAGAAAAAAGTGGCACCAGCACATTTTTAACTCAATTTCCTTAGTGGCTGTACCACAATGGAAAATCCTCCCTTCAGAGATGTGTTCTTTGAGTTCTTACATCTGCTTCGTGTACTCAGGTGCTTGTGAGACATCTGTGTTTCTTTTTATCCAGTTGAGATTATGTGTGGATAAATGATGAAACCTCTTAAAAACTACGCAAATAGTTTTTATATAAAATTTTATTTTATTTATTTGCGCCTGTAATTAACAACTACTGTGTTTAACAGTTCAGAGTAAAAAGTCACTATCTAAGCATATTACTTTTATTGAAGGGTATTTTGGAGTTATTTTTTTGATAATTAAGCTTCAATTAATTGCTCAAAAGACTTGCACCCAGCCGATGGAAAAAAAATGGGCAGTTTTCCAAGAATTAATTTTCCAAGTTCATTAGGCGCTGTGATGAATAGTGGCATAAAACGTTTGAGTTTACATTTTAATGTTCTCTGTATATACAGATCTTGTTAATACGATGAAAATTTTAGCTTCAAAACAGTTCTATGTGAACAATACAATGGAAACAATTGCATAGGTATCTGTTCATCTTGGATACAGATTTCTGCTGAGAAAAGAAAGCTTAATTTACAGAAATCTTTACTCCTCTAGCTAGTTAGATTGAAAGATCTTTCAAAGGAGAAAAATGGACAGAAACAGGGGATGCATGAATTCACCTTTTAAAATCTATTTCTGTCTTGGAACCTATGGTCTATACTTTGTCTTCTCTACCCATGTTCATAAAACTGTAGTTCTTAAAGTTTGAAGCATCAGTTCAGTTCAGCTCAGTTTTCTTGCTTCTGTTCGTGAGGCAAAAGCTTCTTAGCTCTGCGCATTCAATAATAGTAACCACTTGATTTTTTAATTATTTATTTTAGAAGTAAGATTCCCTCTGATAAGTTAAAATTCTAGAATTCTACCCATGTGTATTTTGTATTTGATTTGTGCAGTATGAAGTCATAAGTTTGGAAAACTTGGTGCTGAGGATACCGTGTCAACAAACATAGGCAGAAGTTTCTAGCATTATGCTTTTTTACCTAGAAACTCTCATGAATCCATGATTTTACTATTCATGATTTTTCTTTGATTAGAAGTGCACTTTGATGCACTTGATTGATTTCTTAGACACAAAAGCTCAATGAAGTGAGTTTTTGTGAAGGGAAACTTGAATTAAGGCCAAATATATCACATATTTACAGATAACTAATTAGGTTTAACACGTGGAGTTATGGTATCTAAATTTTTAACATTTTAGGAAAACATATTTATAGCTGTGGGGGCTTTTTTTTTTTTTTTGTCGTTGCCTCTTTTTCTTTTCCTGTACCTGCTGAAATGCAAATGTTTAGCATAAAAAGTTTAAAGGAGTCCTTTTTGGATGCACAGCCTGAAACATCTATCATACACTTGATGCAGAAACAGTAGGGAAGTGTTAAGATTTTTGCCTGAAATCCATCACATAGGGACTAAATAGTAAAGGAGGTAATTGCACAGAAAAACTTAATTCTATTTTTTCTGGTTGGACCCTTCAGTATTATTTATTCTAAAGCAGCTTGGAATTGCAGAACTGTAGAACAGCCCAGGTTGGAAAGGATCTTAAAAGGTCATCAAGGCCAACTTTTCATGCGATAAAGGGAACCTAGTGTCTTCATCTCTTTCCCATCCATTGTCCTACAGAGCATTTATTCCAGAAAGTTGGCAAAAACAAAACAACAACTTGGTCAAGCACTGGGTTTTGTCAGGCTGAAGTGTCATGCAGGGGTTTAATTTGGCTGGCTTTAAATCAGTTGAACTACCATCTGACCCAGAATTACGGGTTGTCACAGATGTGTGCGGACACACAGAAGATGGTGCTGTGCAATTAGTTGTGCTCTGTTGCTTGAAGGTAAAAATGACTTGCTTACAAATCCCGTACAGGAGAAAAATCCCGGTGTGGTTGCACCTATCAGGGAAATGAAACTGGACGGTTTGGGTTCAGCAGATCGAATGCGGTCTGAGAGCCAGCTCTATCTGCTGGATGGCTTTTGCAGTTCTGAGTACTGCATTTATGAATTTTCTTTTCACTGTGGTCATTAATTAGTCTGTGTGAACACTTTCATTTCCAAGCAAGAGCTTGACATTAAAGAACTATGTCTGGAAGATATGGTAAGGCCATCAGTGCTGAATGTGACTGGGTGTTGTTCCTTAAATAGGATGTGGCCTAGAGGCCCAGAAAGCCATTTGGGACCATTGGGAGGGAAGAAAAGCCCACTAATTGCAGTTATCACGTGAAGGGGTGAAGCGGGAGGCCCTGGCATCTGTTTTAGGAACTGAAATGGAGAGAAGCGAGATGAGAGAGCAGAGCAGGAGCTGTGATTTGGTGTAAGCTTCCAGCTTTTGGTAGGATGGCAGTTTGAAGAAAAATAATGCAAAGGCTTTCTCACTTATACTGGCAGCTGGATTAGCAACAGCCTTTCCTGCTCTAGGTTTGCTATGCTCTTAAGTACTTCGTGCCCTTGTTCCTCAAAGTACAGGTGGTATTTTCACAACTGAGCATATTTATTTCCCACTGTAGCAAGGATTGGCTAGTTTAAAGTAATTTATACTGCCAGCCTCAGCATCCCTTCTTAGTATTAGCTACAGTCAGTCTGATGTTCATCCAAGCATATCACTGATCATGTTGCCTTGTTCTCTTCAGAGATTTTTGTAATTTAAAAGGTTTGGTCTTCTGTTTCCTGCTGGCAGTAGGAACTCAAGTTCCCTACTGCTTTAGTAGCTTAGAGTTGCGGAGAATCATCAGACTGTGATTTCTTTTTCCAGTGGCTAAAACTACACTGTTGCAATAGGAATATCAGATGCCAAGTCTTTCTGTTTAGTGCTTTCTCCCTGCTTGACCAGAGATTATGGTTTCTTTTTTTGGATGCTGATCACAGCCATCTCCTTGCTTTGTACTCAGAGCCACTGATCCAAAGAACTGAAGGGAGGAAGCAGGCACTGTTTCATCCACATTTGTCTCCCGTGTCCCAGTGATGCCCTGATGGGAAACCCTCATTCACTCTGGTGGTGGTCAAGCATAGGTTTTCAGGAGGATAGGGTCCATGCAGACTCCTAAAGGATGGTAAGGAGTCCTGCATAAGAGACTGACTTTTCAGAGGTAGGAGAAAACGAGGTAAATGGTGAATCTTGCAAGCAACTGCAGAAGCTGGTGAATTTGACTTTTCCGTATTATCACTGTCAGATCTTTCAGGAATGGTCAACCACCTCCTCATTCCCAGGAGGCCTTAAAATGAAGGAAACTATTTGAGTAATTGGGTATTATATTCTGATCCTTTACTTTAGAAATCTAATGATTTTTGAGACTAATTGTCCTATCTACTGCAAAGATGATGAAGGTGTTGTTCTTTTGTTTGTTCCTTCTTTAGGACAGTTTAATCCAAGAAAATGGATACTTAATCTTTTCTCTGACTGTTTTCATGTTTTCTAGACCTCAGCGGTTTCTTATGGACACATCAGTACTTTCAGGTTTTCTTGAGCACATTGCTTGAGATTATCCCTAGTGCTTCTACCTAACTGATGAGGACATCCAAGTACTGAGTGGGAGGACTTTCATGTTTTACAGGCTGTATTCCTTTACATGTATCCTGACGCTATGATTGCCTTTTTTTTTGTTGCAGGATGACTTGAAAAGTAAAGTTCATTTGTGGTTATAGAGTGTATTCACGTTTCAGTCTTGATGTACCTTTTCAATCTTTTTAACAATGGTACTTCTGAGGAAGGACTAAATTAAAAAAAAAAACAGCAGCAGTTTATGACCCTGCTGTAAAGTTGCAGTTAATTCTTTGTTTTGCAGGCTGTTACAGCACTCAAAACCTTGGGGTATAAAATGTGAATTCTATGTTAAATACTGTGAATACTTCGTTGGGGTATAAAATGTGAATTCTATGCTTAGTTTTCTTGTATGACACTGATTTGCTCTGCTGATTTACTCCACTGTGCCATGCCCCTTTCCCCCAAAACTGATGTTCTAGTGCCCTTGCGACGTTTTATTTCTTTACTGAATAGAAAAGATAGGAAAGGTCTTCCTGTCTGATTCAGAGTAGAAATGAGAACACCTTTCTTTACTTTTTGGAATACAGACTGGGAGAAGGACTCACTGAGAGCTGCCCTGCAGAGGACGTGTGGGTTTTGTTGAACAGAAGTCCCAACGTGAGCCAGCAGTGTGTGCTTGTAGCCCAGCAGGCCAACTGCGTCCTGGGCTGCATCACCAGAGGAGTGGGCAGCAGGTGGAGGCAGGGGATTGTCCCCCTCTGCTCTGCCCTTGTGAGGCCCCACCTGCATCCAGGTCTGGGGCCCCAGCACAAGGAGGACGTGGGGCTGTTCGAGCGGGTCTTGAGGAGGGCCACAAAGATGATCAGAGGGCTGGAGCACCTCTACAATGAAATAGGGCTGAGAGAGCTGGGACTGTACAGCCTGGAGAAGAGAAGGCTCTGGGGAGACCTCATTGTGACCTTTCAATACTTAGAGGTCCTATAAAAAGGATGGAGAAGGACTCTTTACTTGGTTAGATAATTATAGGACAAGGGGAAATGGTCTTAAACTAAAAGAGGATAGGTTTAGACTAGACATTAGGAAATTCTTCACTGTAATGATAGTGAGGCACTGGCACAGGTTGCCCAGAGAAGCTGTAGATGTCCTGTTCCTGGAGGTGTTCAAAGCCAGGTTGGTTGGAGCCTCGGCCAAGCTGATCTGGTAGGTGGCATCCCTGCCTTTGGTAGGGGCATCCCTGCTGGGGGGCAAGGGGACGGGGGGCGGATATAGATGATTTTTAAGGTCCCTTCCATCCTGAGCCATTCCATGATTCCTATGGCTAGCAAATAACCCATGCAGACTACAATTCATCTAATACTGTATTTATAATTCTTGAAATGTGCAATCTCAAAAGCACCTTCTAAATTTTGTCTAAGAAATGAGTACATAAGTAGGACATGTTTTGTTTTGGGTTATACCAATGTGACATACTAATATTGTCAGCTGTTGTGGTGTGTAGGTTTTTGTTATTGTCCATGACTCATCTAGTTGGGTGCAACTTCTAGTAGAGTCAAGCATTGCGTGATAATATTTCCCCATCTTTTACAAGACAGGTAAATAATAAAAACAAAGTCTCTCAAATATGATAATTTCTGATGAATAATACTTTTTTTTCCCCCTTCATTTACAGATATTTTCCAATTTATCCCTGAACGAGCGCTGCCTTTCAGCATCATTGGTGTGTAAATATTGGCGTGACCTTTGTTTAGATTTTCAGTTTTGGAAGCAGCTGGATCTCAGTAGTCGTCAACAGGTATGAAGGCATTATTGGGAAAAAAAATTGTTTTGATGACTCAGAATTTGTTCTCAGAACTTGCACTTCTGACCACAGGCAAACAGAAGAAACCCATTAAGTGGCGATACCTGTGCTTTCAGTGAGTTTCGTACTAGAGGCTGCAAATGTCTGAACCCTTATATTAATTGTTTGACTGTAGCTTCCTTTGATTGTTGTTAAGCGGCATGAGCACAAGTGCTGTTTGAAGTGGATTGTGGGTTACGTGTCTCAGGTCTACATCAGGTAGTGGTAGTTACATCCGTAAGAGCTATCAGATCTTATATTGATTGAGAGATATACTTGTAATTTTTGAGGATGCTTTAGTTTGAACAATGGTTCTCCAGTTGGTTCTTGTTCTGTTTGCTTTAACAAGTTTTGATGATGCCACTGATGTCTTCTCCTACTGAGAAGATACATTTTGTATTTTTGATATATTTTTTTTTTTTTAGCCAATCTTAGACTTAATATTTCAGGGATTCGTGGATTTTGTTTAGGAAGATTCTTACAGAGCCTAGACTATCCTATTTGGAAAAGTTGTTTAAGGGTGCCTGTGTTGTTTTCCGTCTAGGCTTCTTCTTACTTTGTTAATCACAGAGGTTTGGAAAAACAATTTCTTGGGAGTTTTATAAAAATCATGGATGCAGGGGAATGACTGTTGCAGGTTCCCGTTTCAAGAAACTGTTCATCTGTGTTTGGCATAGAATGTAAACGGGATATTGTTTTCAGATCACCAATTCATAGAAAACCATACAAGTTGTCTTGCTTGTAGAGTTACTAATTAACATATTTCTGAAACACTGTGGAAAAGTTATGTATTAGATTGATTTTTGTTAAGTGACTCCAAAGCACACTTGGAGACCAGGGATCCATTTTCTTTTGTTGTGTAACTACTATGTGTCAAATTATTTCCTTCTTCATTGTCTTGAGATGTAGCTTTATTTCTACTACAAAATTTTGTTTTGTTTTGTTTTAATATTTTTGGCTATTAGGTGTGTTAGGATTTCATTGAATTTTCGTAATTTTGACATTGCCCTAAGAAACCTGTCCTGCCAATTCCTCAGTGAGCTCTTGAACAAGGTTAAGCACAATTATTAACTCAGTCCTTGTGTGTAGAATGTTTGGTGGCTTTTTGTGTGTTTGTTGGGGGGGAAGGGTGGGGGGAGGTTGCTGGAAGAGATATTGTAAGTGAGGTTTTTTTGTTTGATAGGTTTTTTGCTTTTTTTTCAATTTGTCATGTTTTCTAGCTAACAGCTGTCTGATGAAATAACAAGAAAACAGATCAGACTTGCTGCTAATGAAAAACATGCAGCAAATAAAGTGTTTGTTTCTTGACTATGTAAGGGAGAAAAGTGGAAAGGATATATATTCCTCTCTGTTGCTGTCTCCAGGCTTTAAGCTAAATCTCATCTGTGCTAAATGGCAGATGATAAGTATTGTATTGTTTTGTTAGACAGACTTTTTCATATATCACCTCAAGTGTTTTGAAATTAAACTTCTTTTCAAAGCAAGGGAATTTAATGTATTTTGTCTTACCTGCTTTGGTTTTGTTTGTCTTGTTTTAACTTAAATGCTTCAGCATGAAGAATATCGTACCTTTCTTGCTTGCTTTGTAGGGCTGGCATCTTCTAAAATTATTGACATGTTAGTTAACAGTATGCACAAGCACAAAGCGGATGAAGTCTTTGTTCTTCAAAGGAACTCTGGGAAAATAGTGGATGTATCTTTGATTTAATGGTCTTTCATCTGCTGCACATTTTAAATGTGCAAGTATTCTATTTTTAAACTGAGCAAATCACTGGAGGAAATGTCTGTTTTTGAAATACCTTTCTTTCTGTTATGGTGTCCTTTCCTTCTCTTCTCTTCTGTTGACTGGTACATTGGGTTACTGTTTTCCATTGTTAAGAAGCCCATTGTCACCTGCATCACTGGTATTTCCTGGTTGGCAAGCAGTTTTTGGATGATTGCCAGGGCTTAAGTAAAAACTTGCTGCGTTTCAGAAAAACATAAATCTTTTACTCTTCTAAGTAGAGTGCTGTTATAGAATCCTCCTCTTCTAAAGGGTGGAATTCATTTCCCATAGAATGTGAAGAGGACTACTAGCATTGGAGCAGATTTCTTGAAAATTAGCTGTGAAATTGGTTATAGCAATATGTTCCTCTTAAAGCATATCTTTCCATTATTTCAGTAGCATGTGCAAACACCTCTTTGTAACAGTTTTGTGTTAATGGAATGCAAGATGGTTATAGATGAAGTTAAATTTGAATATTTGGTTTTGCTTTCAGGTCACTGATGAACTGTTGGAAAAGATAGCATCAAGAAGCCAGAATATTACTGAAATCAATATTTCTGATTGTCGCAATGTATCTGATACAGGAGTATGCGTATTAGCATGTAAATGTCCTGGACTCCTAAGGTATACTGCTTACAGGTGTAAACAGCTTTCTGACACCTCCATCATCGCAGTCGCCTCTCAGTGTCCACTTCTTCAGAAAGTGCATGTAGGCAATCAAGACAGACTGACCGATGAAGGCCTAAAGCAGGTAACCACCCATTCCACACATTGCTTTCATATGTTTAGTCCTTCAGCTCCTTAGCAAATACTAACAGGGATATGGAGGAGGAAGGTACCTGTGATAAATGATTGAGTCCCAAATAGGATTTTTGTGATTTATTAAGCAAATAGAGGCAAGCAAACAGCGCTGGGTGCACCGGGAGTCTCTGCTCTACCAGGACGCACACCTGTTACATCAGGTGGTTGATTTTTATACTCCTAGACTAATACATATTCATCACTATTCCTAGAAAAGGCAGGGTTATTATAATTAGTTCCCGGAATGCAAACCCTCTCTGGACGCATGCATATCAGTCTCTGGTGGTCTTTCTGGGGGTCTCTTGTGCTGAAGGCTCGTAGTCTTCTTCCCAGGCTTTGTCCTTCGGTCGTCCTTCAACTCCCCCTTTCTTCTTATTTGGTGGATCTCTTTGCTGGTTATCAGAGGCTTGGGCAGCGTCCCATGCAAAAGTCAGCAGTTTCCTAAAAACTTCCTTGGTCCTCTTATCTCCCAGACTCGAGTCTCAATGTTCGCCCTTCAAACCCTCTATTAACACAAATTGCTGGACCCTTCCTTTGCATGATACAAGAACTATGTACGCTAATCACTCTGTTTTTCTTAAATAGGAGCTTATATTTCATCATGCGGCCCTAGCATTGTTCCATACTGACACGAATCAAATAAACACATTTCACAGTCCCCCATTTCTTTTTTTCAGGGTATTGATTCGTGTTTTCGTGTTTTTTTTTTTTTTTCCCTTTTTAATTCAATCGAGTCAATACTCGCCAAATTGGTACCAATTTTGGATCTTCTTTTGTTTTTATTATCATCAGGGAATGGGTTTTCCCTTACCCTGGTTCTGGGTCAACACGTACCACAGATATTTGCATTCCTTGTATAACCAAGTGTATTAGTCTGGTAAAACAGGGTATTAAACATGGAATTATTGAATTATTAAACAACCCTCCACATATTCCCAATACAACTATCCTGATTCTAGTAAGCCAACCACCACCCATAAAGTCCCTCCATAATTCTCTTAAATTGATTTCATTCCAAGTTTGAACTGGGACATGTGCAATTTTCTTCATTTCTTTTTACAAGTTCATTCACAGCTTTTCCTTCATCATCAATATCTAAACAGCAATTACTTAAGGTTAAATTTTCCGCAGACTCCTCCTTCTTGTGCTAGCAAATAAGCTAAAGCTAAGCAATTTTGATACAAAGCAGTTCTCATCTTGGTATTTTGTTTTGCAATTAATCCGAGTGCATCTCTGGTTTTATTCACAACTATTTCTACTACAGCTTGCAACCTAATTATTCTATTAAGCATATATATTGGGGTCCCCAGGATCCATACTCATAATTGGTGCTGTAAGTTTTTATTTTTATTTATTTATTTTATTTATTTTACCATGACTTGTGCCCTTCCTTTAACTGAGTTTCTCCCAGATCTGTCTCCTAGATCTGTCTGTCGCTTTTTCTCCTGCATGGACAGATGCAAGGACCTTCCTCTGTCCATCGATTTAAAACATTTAAGAACATGGGATACTTTATCTATCTTTTCCTAGGGTTCACACCCCTACTCTCCCTTCTTTGTTTTAGAAGCTGTCCTGGTTTAGTTAGGGTAGAATTAATTTTACTCCCAGTAGCTGGTAGAGTGCTATGTTTTGGATTTAGAATGAGACTAATGTTGATAACACAGTGATGTTTTAATTGCTGCAGAGCAGTGCTTACACTAAGCCAAGGACTTTTCAGCTCCTCGCTCTGTCCTGCCAGTGGGCAGGCTGGGGGTGCAGCAGGAGCTGGGTGCAGCAAGAGCTGGGAGGGGACAGACCCAGGACAGCTGACCTAAACTGGCCAAAGGTGTATTCCACACCATCTGATGTCGTGCTGAACAATGCATAGGAGTGGCTAGCCAGGGTGGCGGCCGGCGGGGTAGCCGCCTGGAGACAGGCTGGGCATCGGTCAGCGGGTAGCAAGCAACTACACCGTGCATCACCCGCTCCATACACATCATTATTATTATTTTCTGTCCCAATAAACTGTCTCTATCTCAATCCACAGGCTTCAGTTTTTCTCATTTCTCTCCCCTATCCCATAGAGGGGGGGAGGATGAGCAAACGGCTGTGTGATGTTTAGCTGCCGGCCAGGTTAAACCACAACAGAAGCATACATAAATTGATACAAAGGAACACTTAAATAATACAACTGGACACAAAAATTCACATTTTTAGAGAAATTCACATCAGTAATTGTATAAAGCTTTCTTCTGTACTAAGGGGTCCTGAAAAGTTAGGACTAAAACGTTAACTTTGTAATGTAATGTAAAAGGGTTATCATGACAGTCCTCAAAGGCCACTGTATAGCACACTGACATATTCAAGGCTATCAGCTTTTATTTCAGTCTGTGTATTCAAGTTTTGAGGTCCTTTTATGATTATGCAAACATCAGAAATATAGTGGTATAATAACTGGTACTTATGAAAGCAGAGTTTTAGAACCAATATTAAATTTGCAGGCTCAAAACACCCACTTAATATTTAAACAAGTATTTGATACTTCTGTTTGTTCAAAAATAGAGTAAATGCGCTTACATAAAAATAACTTTTACTGTTCAACAGGCATGCTCATGTGACTTTTATATTAGTACAAACTTCAACAAACAAACAAATCCACCATATGACTTTTTTAAACATAAATGATACCAATTCACCTTTCCCCTACTCGAGTACATTTACATAAAGGCTTTGAATCATCTGACCCACGATTTTACAGCATTAAAATGAATGGGTCCACATGGATGCTAGTATGTCTCATTGAGGCTTAGCATGAATAGAATTAAAGCTCACCACCTTAAGGAAACAGAAAGTCACATGCTCATGCCTTAATTGTATTCCTTTTTGTCTCCAAACCAGAACATAAAGTGTAATAGTAACAGTATTTCATGGCAGTAGATGAGTACCTTTTAATTAATTATATTTTATTAATATTATTAATTTAATGGCAACATCTTTGAAGAAACTTCCAGTTTTTGTTGTACAACACTGCTTTCTGGTGGTGATTCAGGCATGGGGAGTTCATTCAGTTCAACGTGCTATAAATATAGCCCCACTTTTCCCCTTCAATAGTTCCAGGGCCTGACATAGAGCATACAGCTCACAAGCCTGAGCTGACCATGATGGACTCAAAGGTCCTGACTCCACAGGTTCTAGGTCCTTATTAATTATTGGATATCCTGATTTGGCCATTTTATCATATAGTACTGAACCATTTTTAATTTACTCCCTTTTCTCTGGTCCCGGGTCTTCAATTTTGTCTGACCCATCTAGGAATTTTACTGTGGCAATTCCTACAGCCCTTGGTTACCCAGTAAGAGTGTCTTGCAGGGGGTTTAGGACCTATCACCCACCCACGAATCCTATAGGAATCGCTTCGGTCCTTCACCAGCGAAGTCCCTCGCGGGAGACTGGAACCGTGGTTAGAAGACCTCCACACTCTCTTCGGAACTAGGTTCCGTCTCAGTCACACTCTTACACACATGGACAACCGAATCCCACCCAACCGAACGGTATACACCTTAAATACTTACGACTCCATCGTCTTTGTTTGGATCTTCACGCGCAGAATTACATGCAAAATACAATGCTGCAGTTGGCAAGGGAGCTCATAAAAAGAACAAATTCTTTGCTTGCCTTTATTCAGGTTCAGGATGGTGTTAGTCCTGACCTGACTCGAACAGGAGCCACCAAATGGTGGGGCGCCCCTCCTAGATTAAGTCAGAATTCAAGAACCAAGACCATCCCGGACGAGCCCCCAATTGTGATAAATGATTGAGTCCCAAATAGGATTTTTGTGATTTATTAAGCGAATAGAGGCAAGCAAACAGCGCTGGGTGCACCGGGAGTCTCTGCTCTACCAGGATGTGCACCTGTTACATCAGGTGGTTGATTTTTATACTCCTAGACTAATACATATTCATCACTATTCCTAGAAAAGGCAGGGTTATTATAATTAGTTCCCGGAATCCAAACCCTCTCTGGACGCATGCATATCAGTCTCTGGTGGTCTTTCTGGGGGTCTCTTGTGCTGAAGGCTCGTAGTCTTCCTCCCAGGCTTTGTCCTTCGGTCGTCCTTCAACTCCCCCTTTCTCCTTATTTGATGGATCTCTTTGTGAGATGTCAGAGGCTTGCGCAGCGTCCCATGCAAAAGTCTGCAGTTTCCTAAAAAAAACCTCCTTGGTCCTCTTATCTCCCAGACTCGAGTCTCAATGTTCGCCCTTCAAACCCTCTATTAACACAAATTGCTGGACCTTCCTTTGCATGATACAAGAACTATGTACACTAATCACTCTGTTTTTCTTAAATAGGAGTTTATATTTCATCATGCGGCCCTAGCATTGTTCCATACTGACACGAATCAAATAAACACATTTCACATACCTGTTTCATGGATTTAACAGGGGCATACATTTTCTAGAAACCTTATATACTTTTTTTAGAGACAGAGATCAAATCCTTTCAAAGTGAAATCTCCAGTTTACCCCTGGCTCATGGAGTTTTACTAGACTTAGTTACCATTTTGAACCAATATTAAAATAGCATTCTTTGCAACACAAAAGCAAGTGATCGAGATTTTTCAGACATGTAAGAAGATTTCATTCTTCTGTTAATAGTGTGTAGGGTCAGTTATGAAGTAGCTGTATTAAATCAAATATCCTGTTTATGGTCTAGTGTGAAGACATTTTTATTTGCTTAAATATGCCCTATAAATTATGTAGTTCTTATATGCTGCTCTTAGCTTCATTTTGTTGACTGTAGTTAGAAATGTCATTTTGTCAAGTGTATAATTATAATCTTTCTTGTTTGTATATAGTACTTAAAAATCTGCAACTAAAGATCATTTTTAAAGGGGGAGGGGAGAACACAAAAATCTTAACTCCCAACACTTTCTAGCTCAGTTAAATCCTATTGTTTTTCTTTATTTTTAAATAATTGTTTTGATTTCATTAATTGCAGCTGGGTTCAAAATGCAGAGAATTGAAAGACATTCATTTTGGGCAGTGTTACAAGATCTCAGATGAAGGAATGATCATTATAGCTAAAGGCTGTCTGAAGTTGCAAAGAATATACATGCAAGAAAACAAATTAGTAAGTACATGTCAAGTTGTTTTTTTTCCTATGGTATTCTCATTGTCAAAGCTTTCTCTTTTCATCAGTTTAAAACTTCTATCTGAATTCACTGCCTTTTGGCAGTGAACTGCTTACAAATTTCTTTAGCTGTAACAACTTCAGTTCTACAGAGATAGCTCAGAAGGTGTAGTACATTTTAATGCTATTCCAGACACATATGAACTCCTGCTTTTTGACATGACATTCCAGGAATAACATTTTGGGAGATGTTTGTGTAAGAGCATGTTTAGTTCATTGCAGTGTTTCTTCCATTGATACCAATATATTTTTCTACAGTAAAATATAAATTTATATAAACTTACAGATCCCAGGAAATTGGGTTCTTGACTACAAATAAAACAGTAATTATCTTTTCTTGAAATATGACACTTTCTTATCAGGATGTGGTAGTGTGTCCATACTAGTAGAAAGAAGTTGTTGTTGAGGGGTAATACAAGTATCTTTAGTCCTAATTATAGTAAGTGATCTCTGAAGTAATGGCTTCTTATGTTCAAAACCAGTTTCTACTAAATGATATTGTAGAGCATTTGCTTTATTTATTTATTTACTTATTCTTGCATGTAAGGAGAAGAATTTGCCTGCAGCTGAATTCTTAACTTTCAGCTTATTGTCAGGGCTGTAACCTTCGGTTTGAAAACTGCTGAAGTGGAACAAATAAGCTATATATGCTGTTTTCTAACAAACATTGTACACTGATTCATTTGATGTTTGGATTCAAATAGACAAATATACTAATGCCTAAGGCAGTTCATTTGAGAAATTTGAGAAGGGCTTCTATTTAAAAAACGAAAGTAAACAAAAAAAAAATTTTTTTTTTTTTTTTAAACCAAATTGTAAGAATTTGAGAAACAGGAGATAGTGGCCAAAACAGAAATCTCAAAAAAGCTCACAAGTAGAAAAATTGTGTTGTTCCTAGTCCCCTTCCCCCTTTGGTAACAAAACAAACTCTTCAGACTGTCAGAAAAGGTCTTTGCCATATCTATTATGATACCTGGAGGGTGGGGAAAAATAAAAAAACAACTGAAAGGTCTGAGAAGCTTATGATGAAAGCTTGCTGCTACAAAAATTAACTTGGAGAAAGGTAGGGAAATCAAAATGTTACATATTTTTCAATGAAAAAGGAAGAACCTGTGCATCTTCAAGGTTTCCATGAAAGGTTATGCAATTTTATGTGAATGTAAGTTGTACAGTATATATAAATAGCTACATATATGCATGATTACTGCAAAATATGTAGACAAGGTATAGATTTGACTATTTTTGTCTTACACTTGTTGTTGTTGAAGTTTGTATTCTCTATATAGCCTGAAATCTAACCCAAACTAATTTTTAGTACTTAAAAGCTCTGTCGTTTTATTATCCAAAAAGTAATTGTCCATTGAAATGGAACACAGGAAGGATCTTCTAATTTTTAAGACAACCAGGAAAGATGTTCTTCACTTAAGCTTTATTTGCATACACAGGTATTATTGGAAATGTAACTTTAATTTTTCATAAGAAGTAAGACAAAAATATTTACTCTCAAATGAATAGGATTTTTTTATTATTTCATCACTTCTGAATGTTTGTCAAGTAACTTACCAAAATTCACCCTTACACAATTTTTTGTGAATGTAGTTTTTAAATTAATTTTATTTAAAGCTGCTGACCAGTCTGAATTTTCAGAAAAAAAGATAAATATTTGGCAAAATTTGTTTAGCTTGTTCAGCTTTGTTCAGCTCCTGTCTGGTGCAGAATCTTTATTATTTAAAAAAAAAAAAAAAAAAAAAAGTGTTCTTGAATGATTTCACTAGACAGCAGTCTACTTCTACTTCTACTGAAGATGACAGTCTTTCCACTTGCTTGGGGCAGGATATATTCAAATCTTGCTGTTGTGGAAGTTTAATCTATGAAATGATGAAACAGTTAACTTGATGAAGCAAGCCAATCCGTATTTGTTATTGTAAATTAACATTTTTTCACCTTTCATAATAAAATAAAGATAGGAATTGTTTAATAATTTGTAGTTACCTTAAAAAGAAGTAATGGTTGATTGCAAATGCTAACCGACTGCTTGCTTTATTAATTTCTGTGGGTTGTTTTTGTTTTCAAGACTGCCTTCTAGAATAAAATCGCTGTTAATATTTGCTGTGGCACATCTCATTTCCTACTCTTATAGGTGGTTTACAGGAGTGTGTGCGTACATTTTCATCCTAAATTATTTTTCAAAATCGTACTTTTCTTGGTGCAGAAAAAAAAAAAAAAGAATATTGTGCTTGACATACAGCCTTGGTGTGCTTATTTAAAGTACGTAGATTGTCGGTCTGCTTTGGAAAAAGATATATTATTCCCTTTGTAAATAGCTTCCACTCCTTCCATGTAAATTCTGTATGAAGTCTATATGTTTTGTTTTTTTCTTCTTTCTCCCCTTTTTCAGAGGTGCTCAAAATCATGTGAATCTTGTGGGCAATTTGTACTAATTTTGAACTAGAGTGCATTACAGATGGTACATGATGGCTGGATTTTCATGTAGGCTTGTCTAAGGCTAATGGATTTTATACTTCAAAAATACATCTATCGAGAGGCAACCAGCAGCTAAATAATGCCTTTGTGAGTGTTACTTTACAGTGAAATGTGGATCAGTGAACACCGTTCAGTTGCTTCATCTGTTGCTAAGTAACTCCATTATCAGGCTGCTGAGCAGAAACACAGAGAGAAGAATTTATGTTCTGATTGTTTAATATACTAGGCATTTCACAGAAAAATAGACCCCTTTCTTTTTTGAAATCCTGATTATGTAATGGTAATAGGTGAAAGCTACAAATAATAAACAGATAGAAAGGATGTGTGAGGAGAAAGTTAAGTATCACAAGGTTGTTTGCATAACTGTTTATGATTTATATCTCTTCAAAATATGTTTATTTTTGCTCTGTTCTTTGAATAGAAGAGTAATTAAATGCAAAGCATACATTTCAGGAGCATACTGGCCAAATTAGGAACATAGTGAAGACAATTATATTTGCAGGCTTTTTGAAGTATGTCTGAAGTACGTTGAGTTGTCTTTCCTTATCTGTTCCTAAAAAGTCTGATATAATCAAACTATCTCACAAATCCAGTGTGAAATGAAGTACGGTTTATAAATTTGTCCAGACAAAACTAGGGAGCATCCTACCTTCTTGATTAGTTTTTGTTGGACTTACTGTTTTGTGATCTTGGCTGGAATTGAATTTTATGAGTATAAATGCAATGTTTGCCTCATATGAATAATTACTGTGAGTGAAGCTGGTGGAGGATGAATTGGTTAATTTCATTGTCTGTTTTTTGTTTCTTTTTACCAACCTCTTTCAGTCTTTCCACCCCAGAATAACAGTACTTAACTTCAGTTGAAAAATCAGAAAACTGTTCCACATTCCCATGCAATATTTAGACTGAGAAATGGCATGGAGCTGTAGTTTAATCTGAATTGTTGAAGAAAATAAACTGTTCTTCATTGCAGTCTTTCTTAGGTGAATGGAACCCTAAAAGGTTTTGACTTATTTGTGGGAGATGGAGACCAACTTAGTGGCCACTGTAAACCGAAATGGAAGGTTTGCTCCCAGAAGCAGTTTTATACAAGCTTCTCCATCTCCTCATTATGAATAGACAGAGATTTGGCAGCCACATTTTAGAAATGGGAGAATCTTTTTCTTCATAACTACATAGATTCTGCACAATGAGTTATTTCTCACTGCCTTTCCTTGCCCTAGTGGCTTAATGGCTAAAATGACAAAAACAATGGTTGCCAGAACATAGCAGGTGGGAGTTCCGGATTTGTACTGCCCTACTCCACCTGGTGTCTCTTTTCTTTAATGGTGAATTAAATACAGATTAGGAGAAGGAGCTTCTGCTAAAGAATAGGGCAGATACAGCTGAGGTTTTAGGTGGTATAACAGCATTCCTACCGCTATGGTTTGCTCTCTTCCTGTCTTTTATTTTTAAGCTTATTGAGGGGTAGATGGGAAATAATACTTGAACTAAGCTACTTCTCGGTAAACAAAAACTGGCTGGGTGGCTGGGCCCAAAGAGTAATGGTGAATTGAGTTAAATCCAAATCCAATTGGAGTCTGGTCACAAGTGGCATCCCCAGGGATCAATACTGGGTCCTATTCTCTTTAATATTTTTATCAATGATCCGGATGAGGAGTTTGAGTGCACCCTCAGTAATGTTGCAGACGACACCAAGTTGGACAGGCGTGTTGATTTGTTTGAGGGTAGGAAGCCTCTACAGAGGGATCTGGACAGGTTGGATCGAAGGGCTGAGGCCAACTGTCTGAAGTTGAACAAGTCTAAGTCCCAGGTCCTACACCCTGGCTCAGCCCCATGCAATGCTACAGGCTTGGGGCAGAGTGGCTCCAAAGCTGTGCAGAGGAAAAGGATCTGGGGGTGTCAGTTGATGCTAGCCTGAACATGAGCCAGCAGTGTGCCCAGGCGGCCAAGAAGGCCAGAAACATTCTGGCTTATATCAGAAATAGTGCAGCCAGCAGGACCAGAGAGGTGATCGTCCCCCTGTACTCTGCTCTAGTGAGGCTGCACCTTGAGTACTGTGTTCAGCTTTGGGTTCCTCACTACAAGAAGGACATCAAGGCCCTGGAGAAGGTGTCCAGAGAAGGTGATGCTGATGAAGAGAGCAAGAAGTATGAGTAGTGTTTTAGGGAACTGGGGTTGTTTAGCTTAGAGAAAAAGTGGCTTGGGGGAGACTTTATTGCTCTCTACAACTACCTAAAAGGAGGTTGTATTGGGGTGGAGGTCGTTTGCTTCTCCCATGCACCAAGTGGTAAGACGAGGCGAAATGGCCTCAAGGTGCATCAGGGGAGGTTTAGGTTGGATATTAGGAAAGTGTCTTCGCTGAAAGGGGTTGTGAGGCATTGGAACAGGCTTTCAAGGGAAGTGGTTGAGTCACCATCCCTTGAGGGATTCAACAGAAGTCTAGATGTGGTGCTTATGGGCGTTGGTTTAGTGGTAGGCTTTGCAGTGCTAGGTTAAATGGTTGGACTTGATGATCTTAGAGGTCTTTTCCAGTCTAAATGAGTCTAAGATTATGTGACTACAATTGGAATCCTATCAGCTTTTCTTCCTTTCTGGTAAAATGCTCTTGTGAAGTAGATGGTTTAAAGACAGATCATTTGTCTGAGGGTTCCTAGATAGACCATAACTGTCTTTAATGAAACTAACTTAGCCATACGTCTAGTCCCTTGATTGTCTTCTAACTTTGACCAGGAACAGTGTCCACTTGAGGGGAGTACAGCTTGCATTTCAAGATGAGAAAATTTTGGCTTAGTTAGCCAAATTGGTGTTTAATAACCTTTTCATGCTCCATTTGTAAGGACACTTTCATAATAAATACTGAAAGGTAATTAAGGTGTTCATAAAGATCAGTGTTAGTGTTTAACCCATCTTTTCAGTTTAATAGTGGTTAACACAGTATTTTGTGTTAACTGTGACACTAAGTTTAAATGAAACTATTGTACTTCAGATACATGAAAACTTCCCTTTTTTAAATTTCACTAATAAAAAATGGAATATTTGCAAATAGTCAAATACTTAACACACCATTTTAAAACACTGACTGGAATCAATGTAGTATAAAAACCTATAGGACAAAATAAGCTTAACTCTTACATTTTCTGAATAGTTGCATCATATCAGATACATAACTTGATTTATTTATCCTTATGTGTATTACTAAGATTTTTTTTTCTTTTTTCCTCCTGTTCTTGTTTGGAAATCTATTTTCCTTTTTTTCTTATGAATCAGCTACAAACCATTTACTTCAGCAGTGTATCCTTTGTGCATGACAACAGTGCAAACATGCGGAGAGGAAAAAGTACTCTGCTTTGAGTTTAGTCCGAGTAAATTGCTTGAGGGGGAGAGTCAGACATATACACTACATTATCTGGTAATGTGAACTACTGAAGTTTAGAGTATAAAGAAATCTCACTTTTCCACTGGTAAATGAAAAAGGGGTTGGGAGAAAAACATGCTTTCTTAATGTGACTTATTTCTCCCTCACCTATTTCATTTTTTTTTAACATATAATTACTTCAAAATGTTCTACTTAAGAGAAATTTTATAAAAGATATCATTTTACCATGCTTCTTTGTGAATACTTTCCCAGGATACTTTCTAAATAGATTATTTGATTGTTTTGAGGTTTTGAAAAGAACTGTAGTTGTTCCAGACTTTTCCTTTTCTACTATTATTATTAAAAACTCATGTTCTCCTTCAGAGTGTGGTTAGACATTGAGCACACATAGGACTATTTACTTGCTAAACATATGAATACATATTGAATATGACGCCAGTACTGAGTCCGGTCACTCTACTGTATATCATTGTGGACAATGGTACTTCATCTTTTTATATTAGATCTTCCTAAAGCAAGAATTTAATATGGATGACATTATTGGTAACGTGCACTAATCATGATGAAGTCTTTAGAGTACTTTAGTTTGTCAACCATGCTATTGACGTACCAAAAACTACTACTGTACTGAAAAAATAATGTTCCATGCTTTAAAAACATATTCATTAGCCAAAACTAAGCTGAGATATGGGAAAATATGCTTTCATAAATGTTGAGACATCTGTTCAACATTAAAAGCAGTCTTGAAAAGTTATTCTTTCAAGAAGCTTCCCTTTTGTTACATTCACTGTGTTTCTTTTTAAAACAAAATAGAATAGTTTGATCATTTCTTCAGAAATCTAGGTGTTACAGCCCTATTTATTGAATAGGATTTTTGCTTTTGTTCAGAACTGTTGTATTTTGACTTAGTTTTACAAATCCTGTTCTTAAGGCAAAGCATTTGTGCTGAGCTTGATGTTAAAAGGAGGTAGAAAAAGTCAAGACATGTTCTTATGCATAAATATGTATTTTCTGTAAAGGCATTTGAACAGGTGTCAGTTTTTTTATGTTTTATTTAAATATTTCTATAAGTAATTTGGCAATAAACACATTACTTCATAGCCACCCTTAGGTGGCGGTATTGACTTTGTAATGGTAGCAGGTCTTGAAATCCTTGATACAGTGAATTGCCAACGCACAGTGCATAACTTCTGAGTATTGTACTGCTACTAAATACCCGGTTTTCTCTTCAGTTCATCTGTCAGGATCACTAAGTTGTTCTTATGTGTCTTCAGAATGTTAGCAACAGGTTTTATAATAAAGCTTATTCAACTCAATAGTACTCAACACTTGCAGTACAGTTATGCACGTTCTTATGGAAGTACTTCAGAAGGTTTGCTATGTGTAGTTCATTAAATACTAGCAAAGAGGAGGGAAATAATTGGATAGAATTTGGGATATTGTGGGATATTTTACGTTTTGCTTGTTTTTTAAATAGAATGAAAGCTAAGAATATAGGATGGAAATGCATATATCTATGCTGGATATACTGAGTATAAGTTGAATGAATCAAAACTGCTGCTGGCTATCCTGAGTGAAACCCTTGAGAAAACCAACTCTACTGTTCCATGATTTGCTTTTTACCTGTTGCTAGGTAAGAACACCTTCTGCAGTGATAATGCTGTTTTGAACTTGTCCCTCTTAAAGGCCAACGTCTTCTGGGGATGCATATTCAAGAATACATCCCAGAAAACTGGCCAGCTACTGACTATCTTTAGAAAATAAATCCTTTGTTTTCCTTTTTGAAAACAAAGAACACTGAATCTATATTACTTTTGAATCTATATTACGTTTTGAATCTATATTACTTTTGTGCACCTCTGTCTGGTTTTATTATTTAGTGCATTCATTTTATTTTTAATAACATAAAACAAAAATGCACTGAGTGTTTCACTCAAGTTATTTTTCAAGGGTATGTGTCAGAGAGGCAAACAGATTCTGTTTAAGCCGTTAATGTCAGGTATATTAGGAGCCCTTTAAAGTAATAGTTTTCAAGGTAGTGCATAACACCGTATTTGGTGTTAAAATGCAGCATGTCCTCTTAAGTTATACTGGAAGTATTTTTTGTGTATTGTTCTACAGATATCTTACTGCTGCAGAAGGAGATTTTATTCAAGCATTGGAAGCTGTTGTGCTTTTTTTGTTTGTTTGTTTTGTTCGTTATTTTAACCTTCCTTAATGTTTCTGTCCTTTTGTATGGTTTTCTCCTTAAAATATGTTGTCAATAGGCAAACTCTGTAAATAGGCAGGTGAAAGAAATTTTTTACTTAAGATGAATGCAGTGTTTGTGAAACTCTTTGGGCTGACAGCTTTGGAAACTGAAGTCTTCTTTGTGTCCACTAAACAGGTACAGCGTGAGCAGCAGCAGTGCAAGCTTCACCACACTGCCCCACCAAAGCGCTGCAAACCCTGAACTAGAGAGAGACCTCTGTAGCAAGGGTTAAGAGGCTTGTTCAGTCTCCATGCTCACTCAGTCTTTACTGTGGCTGCCAACGGGAGTACTCATTTGTGATAGTGGATAGATAGCCACATCACAAAAGCACCAGGAACTGGACTGAAGGCACCAACTTATTTCATAAAAGCTACAGAGGATCTGTCAAATGTTTAACTTCAGTTACTGCAGACCTGAGCCACTGGTAGAAGTGAATGGCTCCATGTCCGATTGCCAGTTCCCTGAGTTTAGTCTTTCTCTAAATACTAGTGCAGCTTCTCTATACTCTACTATGCAGAAACTAAATGTGTACAGACTGTAATTTTTGTGTAAAGTTAGTTGTGTACAATTTTCAAATGCTTGACTGTACAAACAAACACCGGGCTTAATGTTAGCTATATGACTTCATTATTTTGTGCCTTTTTCTTTTCTATATATAAAAAAATCAAAAAGAAAAGCAAACAAAACAGAAAAAAAAAACAAGTAATACATTTAATGAGCTTTTTAACAAATTAGTGGATGTTGTGAGTTGACTTGTCATGTATGAGTGTGTGTGTGTATATTTTAAAAGCAAGAAAATTTGAATTGTAATATGTATTGTATTACTTATGTTTTCAGATGTTTCTGGTTAGGTTATATAGATTAAAAACAGCAGTTAAAAATAAATGGTGAACTTCTATTTTGATATGAAATTAGGTATTATATCACTGATAGTTCTTCAGGCTTTAATTTGTATTACTACTTGTGATAGATGTTTTACATATGTATAAAAAATGTGGATTTTTTTTTTACATTAACTGTAGATTATCATGACAAACACTAAGGGTTCGAATAAAATAGGAACTTAAAAGTGCCTAATGCAGAACTTTTTTTCCACATTTTGGTCAGCATTTCAGTATAAGGTAATTATTCATTTGATACTTGCAGATGATATATTTGCATATCGTTTTAAGGTTAAATGTATCTATGTATATATTTAAATGGTATCAGCTAATGCCTGTACAGTAACGACTAATATGTTAGGGAACGTGAACATCAAATTTCCAATGTACTGTAGTGAGTAATGTTTTCAATATGTAAGAGTCAGGTACTAAAAATACAAACATAATGGATGGAGGTAATGTGAAAAAGCCAAAAGCAAATTGCATCAAGGTGGGAGTTTTAAATATCAGTCATTTTTATGCTCTCTCTGTAGTTATTGAGAGAGCCATTGTATAAAGTAATTTAAATACTTACAAAGACAATGGCAGTACAGAAATGAGTAGCATTTGTAGGGTATTTCTGTATTTCCAGAGCATGCAAGTTTTTTTAATTATTAAGCACTCTACCGAACTGGAAATAGAAACTGAAAATATAATTAGTAGTCAGATCATAAGATGCATAAACAGTTTCCTTATTGTTGTGGTGTTCTATTTAACTTGACCTGTTAGCATTTTATGTAAAAAGAATGAACGCAAGTAAAAGCAAATTAATAGAAAGTTGCAATAGCACTTGACTTCAAAAGAGGCTTTTACTGCAGCAATAAAGCCTTTGCAATAATATGTAACTGCTATACCGAAAAAGATGTATGTGAAATTATATTTTTTCTTGGATTCCAGTAATTAATAGATTTTACAATCTAATCTGGTTACTAAAGTGATAAATTTTTACTGAACTAAGCAAAATGTTTAATTTTCATTAGGTAGGGTATGTATATAAATTTTAATGGATGTAATAGATCTTGAATTCAACTGGATTAGGCACTTTTTTGTTTATTTTGCTGCTTTTTGTTTTTGAATACATTATTTAAACCTTAAATTTGATTTAAAAATTTGTGACCAGGGATTGGTGGCTGGATATGGAGCCTTCTTGATTGCTTGATTGCGTTTAATTGCCATTTGAGTCCAGTAACCAAGAATTAATATACTTCTTTGATAACAAACAGAATTATGTGATAGTAGACTGAAAAAACCTTTGCACTAAAATGCATGTTTTTATAGATTGTGTGTGTGCTGCTAGATATTAACGACACCTAAATTGAGTTGTAACATTACTCTTTAATTTCTGTAGTTCTTGTTGTTTGATTTTTTTTTTTTCCTTTTGCTTTGGCAGGGCTGAAGCAAGGGGAGGTGGCTGTGGTTTTATTTTTCAATCCAGCAATATCTTGTGGCAGAAGGGAACACTTGCAAACTCCAGATGAATGACTTGTAGTTCTTCATTTGTTAAGTTTGTATCTTGACCCACATCGTACTTGGTAAAAATCTTCAGCCATTCACTTGAGGTTAAGTAATAAATCAAAACTGATAACATTGCTTCCAGTGAGTTGTGATGCTTCTTGCTGAAAGAGATAGCAAGTATGATGCTGTGAAGCAAATTTTTAAAACTGTCAGTATCGTTATTTAAAAATGCTGGTAGTTTGCGTCCATCAAAGATAATACAAGTATGCCTTTATATGAATGGAACAAAGTCAAGATTACGTACAAATAGTGAATGGCAGACAAGAATCTTTGTTTATATCAGATAACAGCAAATTCCAGTTGAACTATTTATCCTTACGAAGCTAGAAAAAAGAAAATGTTGAATTTCTGAAGCTGGATGCAAACATTCTTTCTCCAATGAACTTGGCTGTTACTGTACGTAGCTTAAAGTATGAGAGATCAAACCTCATGTTTGTAGGGGAGGAAGCTCTCTACATATGCCTACATTTTCTCTCCTCATGCTGGCCATTGTAGCCAGTATCTGGCAACAAATATATTCCTTCTTGGATATCTTGAGGTGCTCTTCCAGGTAGTTGTGTTCACCAGAACATTCCATTGTTAGCGTGAATCTACAGAGCAAATTGAATGGGCATGGAGAATGAACTGCTGAAACTGTCCTAAATACTGTCTTTTTCAAGACAATCTTTTTTTCAAAACAGTGTTTACTGTTTTACTTGAGCTTTTGAACTGCAGCATCAGTCCTCCAGATAAGTAAGTTTTTGTATTTGCAATAAAAAAGCCAACGGCTTTTTCTTGTGGAATTATCATCCATATCTATGCTTCATTTTGGTGTTCCACTGCTACACACTTCTGTCATTCTAGAAATTTCAGTCTTTATTACTTATTATTAATATTGTTATTACTATTAAAATTTGTTGTTGTCTCTCAGCTGTCACTGTTCTTCTAGTCCAGACTGCTAATACATAAGAAACTGTTCTTGTCTGGGATTTACCGTTTTACTTACTGAATCTAGTCTTGAACAACCTGTTCTGGCTCTAAGAGCTATGGGCAGCTTTGCCCCAGTGGTTTTCCCAGATTCCTTAGCTTAGTGCTCCCCTCTATTCCCCCACCACCACCCTCCCCATTCTGTTTTGTATCTTAATGCCACCGCTACCACGGTCGATATCCGTTTTGAAATTCCATCATGCCTGTTCTGCATGAAGGTTTCCTAAAAATTGTCTTGCTGGTGTGGTCTTCAGTCACCAACTTGTGCTTGTTGTCCAGTTGCCTTGCACTGTTGTGTCCACATACTTTTTTTTGGTCTATGTAGAGTTTATAGCGTCTTCTGACATTGTGCAGAAGCTTCTGTTTTGTAAAAAATACAGAATTATTTTAAGAATGCTAAGTTTTTTGAGAGTTTGGGAAGTAGATATCTGTCTTTCAGAGAGGTTAACTCATGAGTGTGTGCTCATGGGTTGGACTTGATGATCCTTGTGGGTCCAGTCCAATTCCCATGTTTCTAAACTGACAATAGGAATGTTTTTGTGAGAGAGATTGTGCTGGTCTTCCATCTCCTACCAGTTTGGTTAACTTATAAGAATGGAGTAAGAATGTTTTCTGTATAAACTGTGAAAATGTAAGTTTTTTAAAAAATCTAGGTTACAAAATTATAATGGAAAAATGTAAACAGTCAATGACAAATGTATATTTGTTTTTAAAATGTTTTTCTGCTTAGGTGTAGAGAAAATGTCTGAGCTGTGTATAATCTGATCTGAAACACAGTAATGACATTTTGAAGGATAAACAAAAATGGTTGCTACTGCTAATATTATCTAACTAGTATTTAAATATATAACAGTACTGGTATTTGGAGGCCTAATTTAGACAAGAAATAAGAATAAGTTTGTTTCTTTTAGGTTTCAGAGTGCTTAACTGAGAATTAATCAAATACATAGAAATAAACACTGAAATGAACTTGCCTTGCTGGTAAGGGATTAAAATAAAAGGCTTGTGTCACTTGATACTCGTGCAGCTCTGGAGAGCTGAATGCTGTGTAGGGTGGGAAAGCATCTGTGAGCTCTCCAGCTACTTGCCTGCCATCTGCGGAAACCAATCACGAGCTGGGGGCTAAGTTATGCAAAAAGGGGTCTATCTATCCAGCAGCTCGCTGCTGTTGCAAGGAGCCAGCAGCAGAAAGCTCGCTGCTTTCTTCCCATTTCTGCCCTGTTCTTCTGACTTGGGTGATTGCAGCATACAGGATGGGGAGTTAGAAATGACTCCTGCTGGGCTGGGTAGATGAGCTCGCTGCACAGTGAGCTTAAGAAGGTAATAGGTATGCCCAGCAGCAGAGCTGATGCAAGGGCATGAGCATCTGTGAGGGTAAGCAGGTAGAGGCAGCTGTGAACTTGTAAGAGTTTCATTCATTACTGTTTCATTAAACACCACTGTCAATACTGAAAACTTCCCCACGTGAAAAAAATAACTGCATGTAAGTCTTTAAAATGTCAGTATAGTTCTCATTGTTTGATGTGAATTTCTAAATACCATTTGGGGATTTCTGTATTAGGCATTTCTGAAGAAAGGCTTAATAAGTACTTTAGAAATTTCTCTTTTTTTAGGTTTCAGAACAACTGCATCTGGTACCATTTTTGTCTGGTTTTAGGACTACCCAGTGCATCTCAGAACATCTTAGAAGATTTCTTTTTCCTGTAAAAGTTATTCTTGTGTTAATGTCTTTTTATTTTTTAACATGGCTCAAGTACCATGGAGCCTGAAAAACACTGCACTGTGTTTATTGCACATAGGTGATACGTTCTCCAGATTTTGAAGTATTTGTAACAAAGTTCCAGTAACAAATGAGTATTGCAGTACATGTAAATGAGATAGAATCTGTATGCCTGGGGGCTAAAATTGAAACAGAAAATTATTTGTTTTTAGAAGTCTGACACTAGGTACTTCTTTCTGAGTATTTAAAAATATATATATTAATGGAATATAGACTTGACTGAGTAATTTGTGTGGAGGTGTAAGCCTGACCTGCGATACTATTAAATAAAGATGATTTTTTTTTTTCAATATGTACATGTCATAGATGCACTTTTGTTTTTCTACCATAGGAGTTTTATTTCTCTTGGGAAAGGTGTTGTGGATAATCTATTACAGAAGGGTTGCTATAGCTGACTTTTTTTTTTTTTCTTTCCAGTTGTGATACTAGTGCTCAGTGAAATGATGTAAAACTTGTGGGACTCCAGTGGCTGTAGAGATAGCTGTCTGTTTTTTTCTTGCTGGAAGAGAATAAATTTGAGCAGTGGATTTTAAACTTAAATGATGATGCTTTCATACTTATGCTGTTCTGCACACTGAAAACAGTGAACACGGTCACGCTTTGAGGGAAGTAATTTTTTTAGCACAAGGTGAAGGTGTTCTTGTTATTATATCTGTTAGGGCTGAGATCTCCTGTGAAAGTCTCTACACCTGCCATTTTCTTCATCTGTGGTATAGGTGGAGTTACCGGGAAATTCAGACCCTTTGACTATGAAAGTAATTCCAGTATTTTTGTTGCAGGAATATTTCAGATAACATGGCAGTAGCTTACTTGTTTCTTCCATGCAGGTAGCAGTTTAGCTGCATTATAGCATGGACCCAGTAAGAGACTGGGTAACATACTCATGTAGGTAATTGTTTTCCTCTGCTGTAAAGGTATCTCTGCTTGGGCTGAAAAGAATTATATTAACAAGGAGCATCCTGTATTGGCATGGCAAAAGACCGCTATGTTAGTATGTTTTCAAATTGCTGTCTTTACCCAGAACTAGCCATTCACGTAGCGGTAGTTTGAAAAGTAGGAACAGCTCTGATGTATCTGTGATCTACTGTCTACTGTGTAGACCTTACCTCCCTAAAATAAAATTTGGTTGAGGTAATGCAGAAAGTAGCTATGATCCTATGAAGGTGAAGATAGTACAGTTTATTCAGCAAATTAGATACAAGTAGATTAAGAACAGGAGCATGAAGTTTTTGTTTGTTTGTTTTATTCCAAGTGTATTTTTAAGTAAGTGTTATAATGAGAAATAACGTCTAGATACCAGTTTGAGCATTTGGTCAATTCTAGTGCTCCTTACCTAGTAACACAAAAATATAAAATGTGGTATCATGAGAAACTCATTTCACGATTTGTGAGATGTGGATATTTTGATGTCTGCAGAACTATTTCTACTTATTGTTTAGTACTGTCCTTGAACTGGTGTGAAGATAAATGAGGTGATAGAAGTAACAAAGCATATTAGAGATACCGTATGTATGTTAACAACAGTTAAAAATTCGGTGTTTGTGGTGATGTAAGCATTTGGTGATCTGGACTGATTGTGGTTGGTTCAGATGCTACTGCCAGTACAGAAATTGGTATAGCATACTGCATGTATAATTGCTTGCCACTTTTAGCATGCTATTTGAAGAACAAGAATTCAAATATGTGCTTACATTTTTCAAGAAATTTGCCAATAGAAATGTATTTTTGTCCAATAGTTTGAAAATAAATTTTAATAGCTTACTCTTGAATTAAGCATACTTTACCACTTTCTACTGTCTACTGCCAGCGTTTTTAGGAAACACCACTTTGAAAGAAGATAAATTTAGATTCATAAATAAAAGCCAAAAGTCAGATCAAAGATATCTTGTCTGAAGTCTTTGTGCGCAAAGTAAATTGTTCCTTTTATCTGGTACCTCTGTTAATGATGTCATTATTTATGCTGGAATCATTGGTATGCTGTGACTGTGTTTGCTAGGACAATTGACTTCTTCAGTAGTTACTGTTCATCACAGGAGAGTAAAATTCTCTTCCATCTGTTTAATTCTTCAAGAATGCTTGTTTCTGACAAGTTTTGCTATCTTAAAAGTAACATTCAATTTCTCTTAATTTATAGAAGTGAAATCAGATTTATTTATTTTTTTTGAGATAAACACTACAAATTATTTTCTCTGCTGAACTGTATGGAAAAGGCCCAAATTATTGTGTTATTACTTGTTAACATGTTTGTAGTTGTCTTCAGATGTATGCTTATGGTTTTGCTTAATTTAAACTTGTCATCCAGAAAAGTTAGGTAGCTCTGTGAAAAATGTAACCACTAGTCTCTTATACATCATAAATCTGTGTTTTTGTAAAAACAGCTGTTGATTTTGAAATGAGTGTTATTGAAGAACTATCAATTCATTTAATATTTCCATCTGTGCATTTTTATTAGCTGCATAAATACAGCACAGTTTTGATTTTAAGACTGTAAATTTTCAATTGCTTATAACTTCCCCTCCTTTGGAAAGACATTACCCTGCAATCTAGAGAACATGTATTTCTAAGCCAAATGCTGTGCTTAGAAAAGTTTGTTTTTGCAAAAAAAGCAAGAAATATGCTTTAATCTCTTTATGTGAATGGGGGAAATTATGCTTTTCCAACCTTAATTGGTACAGAAAGACTGAATTTTAGGATGGAAAGCCACCACAATATAAAGTATGCACTTTTGCTTTTTTATTATCCTCTTAAAAATATAGCTTGCCTGTGTTCAAAACAAAGATTGAAAAGAAACTAGCATTTTTATTTTCTGCATATGTTAAAAGCCCTTCAGAAAGGGCTACATATACAAATATATGTATAGCAATGTGTCATGGCATGGCACCATAGCAACGTTTTCTGTCTGGGGGCTGAAAAGTTTAGGTAAGACTGCCTGAAATTGCTCTGCCTAAATGCTAGGGGCTGCTGCAAGTAAAGGATCAGGCAAAAGCCAATACATTTATTAATTTATTTTTTCCCATATGGATGTTTTTTTTTTTCCTTGGTGGTTGGAAACTGAGGGTCTTTCATCTAGCAAATGGATGCAACAGTTTGAAAAGAGTTGCCACGTTTCTTCCAGAGGCTTTCCATTCCCACAGGGATGGAAATTAGTGTAGGTAGTGTGCTCATGAAATAAGACACATGCTATAACGGTAAAACTTATTACTTTGACTGCTTTAAGTAAGATGCAGAGGTTTTGTGTTGGAACAGTAGGGAACAGTTAAGAGTAAAGTTGCTTGGTGATCAGTTTTTTTATTGGTTTTGTTTTGTTTTGTTTTTGATCAGTTGGAAAATATAGCTCAGGGATTAAATAGAGTAACAAAAAATCTGGAAAGCCTTCTTGGTCAAATCCTCAAGATGAGTAAACTACACATGCTTTCCCAGAAGTCATATGTTCTGTAATTTTGAAAAGTTGCTTTATAAAGGGTTGCTCTATGCTTCATTCTTACTTTTTTTTTTCTTTTTTTTTTTTTTTTAATATTTTCCCCTAAAGTTGAGGCTAGGCATCATCAGAGAACAGGTTTACAAGATTGCTTCTTTTAAGTGATGCTGCTGTCCAAACATACCCAGTCATATAGCTTATTCTGGCTTTTCTCTGATGCAGAGGATGCGGACTAGTGGTCAACCCTATCCTAAAACCAAC